>NW_006443225.1:22460828-22482150 GCF_000325575.1 Pteropus alecto | reverse complement strand
ACATTTAAAAATTTTTTTAATGTAATTTTTTTCCTCTGAGCATTATGCAAAGCAATTACAGAAAGTGATTTTTGAGAGCTACTGCGTGCAAGGCATTCCCCGAGTCTTCGCTGTATTTAGCAGTCACTGCAATCCTGATAGGCGCCTTACAGGTTAGGGTGCTGAGGGAGAAAGAGGCTCTCCCAGACGAGGGGGCAGTGGCCGTGTCCCAGACGAGGGGGCAGTGGCCGTGTCCCAGACGAGGGGGCAGTGGCCGTGTCCCAGATGAGGGGACAGTGGCCATGTCCGACTCCAGCTGGGTGAGAGGCCCTGAACGGGTGGGGTTCTCCACTCGACTCTTGTGAGATGACAGAGCTTCAGGCAGTCACTGAAAGACGAGGGCCCCGGCCCTTCGCAAGGGCGAGTCTCTGGACGTTTCCTGTTTCCTCCTTCACTCTCGCCCTGCAGTGATCACCATTCAGATCGGAGGACATGCCTGCCCCCTGACTGGGGTTCCGCATGGGGAAGGCCTCCAGAGTGACGTCCTTGCTAGGGACACTGGGGAGCTATCGCGTTAGTGTTTTAAAGGAGCTTAGTTGACACAAAAGCAAGGAAAGTTAGTGTTTGAAAAAGGGAGGAAGCTCGTTACCTGTCGACCAGACAACTGGCTCTTTTCCAGTGCGTTCTGCCATCAGGAACGTCACTCAAACGTGCCGCATCCACTTCACAGACTAGTGAAGCCTCTAAAGTGCGTTAAAACAACCAGGCCGGGCGTCTGAGAGGAACGGAGCGGTTTGGTCCAGTCGGAAGGTCTCTGCTGCACTTTGCTCGGGAGGTGGTCTAAGGGCGACATTGCACCCTTTCTGCTGAAGACAAGACCCTGCAGACGCCGGTGGGCCTGGAGCGGCGGCCGTCGAGGAGGACAGCCCCGAAGATGCGCCCCCTTCACGCTCAAAGCCGCCAGCAGCCTGTGGGAACGCAGCGGGTGTCGCCGGCATGCCGCCCTGGAGTAGCTCGTCCCTAGACCAAGAAAAGGCAGCTCTAGGTAGCGACGATATATTTTACTGTGATAAACTCGCTGCGGCCCGCAGAGATTCCAGCGGGAACGACCAGCTCGGCGGGCGTTGTTTTCCGCAGGTGGCGTCAGATCCGGGAATAGCGCGTCAGCAAAACCAAACAGCGCACAGAAGGGAAGTGTGTATTTCATTTTAATAACGAGACAACTTTTATAAGACTACTACGGATGGACATGATATCCCTATTTTTCTTCAAAAGATTGTCCTCATTGTGCAGGCTGAATATTTATCCTCCATGAAAGTGTAGATGTCTGTGTGTGTGGGGTATAGTCTATCTGATTTTCTGCTGCGGAAGATGCATATTACTTTTTTATTCCAGAAAAAGTGGGATTTGCCATTCAGGGGAGCAGGCACCCCCCTAACCAGTCACATAGGAGAAGTCGTAGCTGGCGAATGATCTGTCACCGGGAGACAGTGCTTGGGGCTTTGGTGCCACGTCCCCCCGGAGCAGTGTCAGCTCGAGCCTCAGTGCCTCCTCCTGGGCGAACTGCCCAGTGCCACCTTCCGGTCGCGGGAGGCGAGTGGGTGCGGGCCGTTCCTTGGCACGCCCGCCACTGTTTAGCCAATAGGTGGTTGAGTCTGGGCAATAAATTCATGTATATTTGAATTCCAAGGTTTAAATAAACCATTGGGCAGAAGAGGTAAGAAATGAAATGTAGAACATAGAGGAATTCACCATTTCGAAATTCGATGCGTATAAAAATTCTGTTCAACGGCTGAGACTGCATGGCACCCTCTGTCACCTGTGTCCCAACTCAGTTCTTCACATCGGCCTACGCAGGCTGCTGCGTTTCCGTAAGTTCCTACCTAAGACAACGGGGAGCTCCCCTCCGGGGGCAGGTGTGTGCAGATCCCATCCCTGAGAGCCCCCTGAGGCAGCATCGTTCCCCTCGGCTTTATGGCACGTGGATTACGTCTCACTTAAAAAAGTAAACAAATGGAAAGTAGAAGGAAAACCTGAGGTCGTTTTTTAAACAGACGCTCTGTCATGGGCCGATTCTGTCCCTTCCAAGTTCCTACATTGAGGCCCTACCCTCAGGCCCCCAGAGGGTGACTGCACTTGGAGACAGGGCCTCTGAGAGGTAGCAGAGGTGGAGTGAGGTCATCCAGGTGGCTTCCCACGCGATCCAGTCCTGGTGTCCTTATAAGAGGAAGCGTGTAGGACACAGACTGACACAGAGGAGAGCGTGTGAAGACAGTGGAAAAAGTGACCTCTACAAGCCCAAGACGGCGGCCTCAGAATAAACCAACCTGCCAGCACCTTGACCTCGGACTCCGGGCCTCCAGACCACGAGGAAGTAAGCTGCCGCTGAAGCCCCCAGCGTGCTGCGTCGCTGGGCGGTCGTGGACAGCGGCCGGCCGCTCGCACCGTCCTGACGTGACCGGCTGTAGCGTGCTTTCTTTCAGGCCTGCGTGTGCGAGGCAGATCCATCTCCACGCCGGCCGCCCGCGGTGTCGCCGCCTCCCCTTCTTCAGCATCCTGTTTGTTTACACCTGTCCACGTGGTGCCAGTGAGGCGGCAGCCCCCAGATCACGTCCAACGTCATCATCGAGATAATTCCTTTAGTGATTTCTCTTTCGTTATAATTAGGTGTGGTGATCAGATGTTATCGTAAGCTTGAGCGATCTAGTGAAAGGCTGACGTGTTTCTCATTCTTGTCTTTTGCCCTGATTGGCAATAAAACCCCTGGCGTGAGCAGGTGGCGCGTAACCCCACCTACCCCGGGCACTGGCTCCGCTTTCTGGAGCGGCTTGCCCGGCCCTCGGCGGCCTCCGTGTGCACGACTCACTGTGCCTCCCGTGGAATGATGGGGCAGGGACTGGGGCCTCCTGTCAGCACGGGCCTCTGCCCGAGGAAGTCGTCACGTGCTGGTGTCTTTAAAGCCAACTCAGCCGAATGGGTTTTGCTCGCGTCCTCATCTGTGAGAAGACAGTTCGCAGGCCTGATCTCCATGGCTTTTATCTGTTCTCCTCTCCTCTGGAAGCGAAAGAAACCAAGAAATATGCTAACCAGCTGTTCTCAGAATTCTCTCAGATTTTTTTCTCAGTGTGTGACTTTGAGACATGTTGGCAGAAGAAGGTGTGAATATTCAAATGGATTTTCCTGGAAAGAATATAAAATCTACTTAAAATTTTTGAAAGTCTCTTTAATACAACTTTTTTCCCTGCTGGAAAGTGCAAGTGGATTAGGTGGGGCAGACCCCCATTGTAATAGCTGCTTATGGGGGATGCACACTATTTCAACATTTTTATTTATATAGTAACTATTTCTCTTCTATAGCATAAATATAGGCATTGCCTAGGCCCACTGGGAATGAACTGAGGGAAAAGACAGACAGCAACCAGGTTTATGAGCAGCTTACAGTGCAGTGGGAAAGACAGTGAACAATGGCACGAACAATCACATGCACTATGACGTAGCTGAGTAACTACCAGTGGGAGAGAGAGTGTGGCATGATGGGGTTCCTCCTTGGCTGTGCGGCCAGGACGGCTTCCCCAAGGTCGGCCAGGAAGGCAGAGCCTAAGTCACGCAGTGCCAGGCGAGTTCAGCCTCCTCTGGAGAGGATGAGAAAGCATAAAAGGGCTTCACACAGAGAGGGTCGCGATCAGAACTGCGTTTTAAAAAGATGACTGCAGCGGCCTAGCAGAATGGGCTGCCTGCCAGCGGGAGGAGACGGAGGGTGCTCATGGGCTGGTCCGCGCGTTTCTCCGCCAGAGAGCGTGGTGACTTCAGCGCGGGCGTTGTGGGGGGCGAGGCGGATGTAGCAAAGGGGGCAGATTCCGAAGTTTGTCAGAAGTAGAATTGACAGGACTTCAGATGATGTGAAGGGTGAGGAACAGAGATAAATCAAGGATGCAGCCATGATTTCTGGGCGGATGGGGTGCCACTTACTGAAATAGCGTGTGCACTGGTTGTGCTTGGCAGATGTTAAGGGAGCATCCATGCATTTGATAGGCCTCATCAGCCCAAGGGGATAAAGGGCAGTTGTTAAACACTGATATTCAGATATCTCTAGTGTAAAGTCTACTTGTGCACCTCGAAATCCCAGCCCTTTGCAGTCATTTATAGAAATTCTGAAGGAGGTGTATGTGTGTGTGTGTGCATGTCCGTCCATCAAAAATCCAGGACACTGAGCTTTGCTAGCTTTGCTGTTCTGGGGTGTCCTTTGGAGCCCAGGCCCCAGCGGTAGAGGGCCCAGCTGTCCGTCCTGCTCCCACTGCGCTGCGTTGCCTGAAGGTGCGCTGATGCCCCTGAAGCCAGAGGTTGGCGTGACCGTGACCGTGACCGTGACCGTGACCGTGACCACCCGCGGAACGAGACATTGGCTGGCGGCGTTGGCCACTCGGAGCGGCTCCAGATCCCGGCTCCGGCCGGGTCACTGTTCCAGCTGTGCAGTGACGGCTCCTCTCCACCGCACGGGCGCCCCATCTGTGACTCCAGGCGACGCGCGCCTCCCCATTAGCCTTGCTCTCTCTGGGGCCCCCCTGTACCTTTCCGCAGCACTCGGGGCTCCCCAGGCCCGTCAGAAATGCCCATTGCTGTGCACTTTCCGCTACAGAGGGGCAGGTTCCCGCCTCCTCCCGCGGCGGCCCCCCACCCAGCCTCCTCGGACCACGCATGCGCACAGCACGCGGTGAGGGGTACGGAGCCTCGGGGGCCCGACCCGGTGTGGCCCAGCGGCTCGGCGGTGAGCGTGGTTATGCGTGAGCACTTCGATCTTCAGTTTCTCGCAGTCGGTATTTAAAGACAGCCTGAGGCTCACAGACGTCAGCTAAGTCACCGAGATTTTCGGGTGGTAATTCTCAGTGGGGGGGTTGTGCGGGGGTGAGACCCCACTTCCTGTGTGGGAGGACTGTCCTGCCCAGTCGGGTTCTGCTCAGGTTCTCAGCGGCACGTGTACCCTGCGCCCGAGCTTCTCTTTAGACTTTGCTGATGAGAATAGTGTTTTAAACTTAGGCATCAGCTCACCTCTAGGAACTGATACTTTTTTTAATGCTACATAGATTTCTATGAGTTTTCCATAATTGAGTTGATTTTAAGTCACTTTTTGGGACATCAGTTTTTCTTGGATACTTTGGACTAAATTTGAGTAGAAAACTGTATTTTTCTATCTTAAAATATGAGTGGAGCCTTTGGAAATATTCAATATTAATTTTGTGGGATTTTACAAGGTCACTTTTCAGCATTTTATAGAACAGACACAGCGTTATAGATCTATAATGGAAAATGCCTCAGCGTTAGGTCATTGTAAAACATTAACCTGTAAATGTTTGCCCAACTCACAGGAGGCTATAAAATTAGTATAATTGGTGAAAAAAGTAATTTTTGTAAATTTGAAAATTTTTTAAAATTTTGAAAATGGAATTTTATTCCTCTATGTATCCTTATTATATTTAACAAGCATTTATAGTACCGTAGTTATATAACGTCCCTAATGCTTTTATAGCAATGGATGTAGAAACAGCTCTACTCCTGAAATAATCACACTCCTTTGAACAGGAGAGATGGTCTTCCCGTTTTAGATGTCTTGCAGTCCGGGGCTCTGCGTCGCTGCTCACGTGCTGGTGGGGGGTCCGGGGGAGGGCAGCCCCGCATCTCTGCGCCAGCGCCTGGCTCGCTGATTTGCCGCGAGGTGCGCGTACGGGGAGCGCACAGCTACCGCGGTTTCTGACAGTGACTTCACTTCAGCGTATTTACACAGCAAGAACTCGTTTCAGGGTCGTCGCGGAGGAAAAGCAAATACAAGACTACGGGGGCGTGCGTCTCAGCCGGCACGTTAGGGTTCCAATGCTAATTCAAATTGCAGACTTTTACTGGATGTCTTTACCGAATGTAGTGTTAGAACTAGGGTTTCCAGGTAAAAATACATTCATTTAAATTTGAATTTTAGGTAAACGACAAGTACATTTCAGTGTAAAGACGTCCCAAACATTGCATGGGACAATCTTATACTAAAAATTATTTGTTGTTTATCAGAAATTGGAATTTAACTGGGCATCCTGCGATTTTCTTTGCTGACTTGAGAGACCCGCTCAGAATGCATACTTAGGGTTCTGGCCGTGTTTCTCATGGTCATATTCATAAAAAAGATGATGCCCTTCTTATCCAGAAAATTCTTCAGCTGCCTGGACTTTCTAAGTGGCAGAATAGCACTATTAGGTACAAATTTCTTTGCCCACAACAAATACTGAGCTGCTGTCTGAGGCAAATAGCAGTGACTGAGGGGCCTTCGCTGGGACACATGGAAATCTCCGAAGGGTGCTGGGGGCTGGGCCCACACCGAGAGCGAGGAGCTGGGTCGGAGGGGACGTAGCATTGCGGAGACCGTGGAACTCTGAGGTCACGCTCCCAGCATCCTAGCGATGAAATCAAAGTCGGGTCACTCGTCGACACTGCGAGGCCCAGCGCTTCGGCTCAGTGCACCGTCCCTCCTGGTCCTCCCCTTGCTCTGAGGCTTCTGTCAGTCTTTCTGGCAGCTTCTCTATTTCAGCTCAGCCCTTAAAGTTTTCCCAAGGCCAGATTATTGGTGTTTTCTTCCCTAAAGATCTTAAGAAATCCTAGCAGATAGAAAGTCGTCGGAGTAGCAATGAAGTAGAGACAAGTCACAGGCTGGAACACTTGCCAGGAGAGGAGAGTGAGTGAAAAGCCAAGGGCAAGATATCGCCAGCCGAAGAGCAGGAGGCCACTCGCGCGGGAGGTCTCGTGAGTCGCAGTTAGGGTGCTGGGGCGCGGCGGGGAAGGCTCGCAGATTCTGTGTGGCTAATTTAGGGTTTGGAGTTACAGTCTCCAACTTTCAGTGGATTGCAATGAAGTTGTTTTCTTCCTATGCCATAACTGGAAAACTGAATTAACCGTGCGTTCCTTATGACAAAGTTGCTGGAGGATATATTCTGGGGCGATGATGCTGAAAAAAAGGAAGAAAGGAGAAGATAGGGAACGTGAGAAATGGCGGAACTGATTCAGGCGTCGGATGGAAAAAGATGACGACATAACCGCCGTGTAGCGGGGCTACGCACACTGGCCGGGACCCGAACTCGGCGAACAGTCAGCGAACGAACAAGGCAAAGCATAGGATGGAAAGGAGGCCGGGCGCTCACGCCTGTCGTCTCGCTGGGGAGTCTGCTTTCGCGTCCTGCTCCGCAGCCGCCTCTGTCTCAACTTAATTACAATCGATTTTTTGAGGACACTTTAAATATCTTTTTAATAAATCTCAGTAGCCTTAAATGTCACTAGATTCCCGTGACAGATGTGGTTGTCGCTTTAACCAGAGGAGCCCGCAGGTGTTCGCCGGTGCGGGATGTGACGGCGTCTGAGGGGAGCAGGTGCGTTTCGAGGAGCCCTTGTGGGCACGGTTAATCCTGCAGCCTCATTTATGAGGAAAAGCTCCCTGTTTTTAGAAAGAGCAATAATTAATTACTTTATGATTACAGAATAAGGGATGATAGCCATGATGTCGCTCGGTGCTGTTTATTGACTGCAGGTCGAGCAGGCGGTGGATGGAGCGATGCGTGTAATTCCGTCCCGTCCTCTGCGGGCCGAGGGAGGGGGAGATCAGCTTTTGGGCTGATAAACGTCTAAGCTGAACAGAATGCCTCGTGCAGCCCTGCTGCTGTCAGGGGGGATTAAGCCACGCCTTTCCAGGGTCCCTCAGCACGGAGCAGCGTGGACACTGAGGACGGCCATGGAAAGGGACTCGTGATGCCAAACTCCACAACAAGTCTGAAACGAGTCAGCTCCGGACGGCACGATGGCCAAATGGCTTTAGCAGAAGTTGTGCAAGTGTCAAATCGAGTCTAAGAGTTAAAAAAAATGGTTGCTCATAAACTTTTTTAATATTTAGAATTAAATATGGCCCTCTTTCAGATACATATACTTATGTAAATATGCTGGACGTATAAATCCATGTAGCACATGGCAGTTGTGCGCTGTCGCTGTGAACACTGAGCGAGTACTGAGCTGGGCCTCCCGGGGGACATCCTCTGGGCCTCTGGCCACAGTGTCCATCAGTGCCTAACCTCGTCTCACGGACGCTCCGTGTGAGTCCGTTGGTGCGCACTGCGCTGTTGACACCTTCCCGCTGGAAGCCTGGCCTGGCCGCGCCTCCCTCACGTGCATTTTCTGCACGAGGCGCAGCACAGCCCTGCTGGCTCGAGGACGCCAGCCAGCCCTGCCCCGCGGGCCATGTGACAGCGACATCACCACCAAAGGGCACAGGGAGGCGAAGAGCGTGGCGCTGAGTCCCACGACACACTTACAGAGTGGGAGAGGAAGCAGGAGGCCGAGTGTCGCCTCGTCCCGTGCGTCTCAGCTGGGACGTGCGTGTCAGGTGGCTCATTCTCCACAGCCCTCCATGGCGTGTGCCCACAGGGGCCTGCGACGTGTCGGGGCACTGACTTGAGGGGGCACATACGTTTAGGGGGCAGACATCTTCACAAACGCGGGGTCCATGGATAAGGGACGGCGGTGCGCGCGCGTGTGTTGCATTGGCTGCAGGAACCAGCCACTTTTCAGGGAAACGCCTTCTGCCCCGCGTCATTTTGTTAACAACAAAAGAAAAGCTGATTTCCAACACGGACTTTTCTATGGATTTGGAAAAGTTCATGCTGTCACTCCCACAGTTCCATACAGAAGGCCCCCATGGCGCTGTGCGTACCGCCTGCCCCGCTGCCTCCTGGCCCTGGTGGCCGCTGGTCTTAGGATATCCGTGTCTATTTCTCTTTTCAATTTTATTAGATTTTTGCTTCATGAATTTGGAAGTTTTGTTGCTAGGCGCATATACATTTAGCGTTTTTATTTCTTCTTGATAAATTGAACTTTTGTATGGCCCTCTTCCTCCTCGGTGAATTTCCTTGTTCTGAAATCTGACTGTTTTTCTGACATTAATGTAGTTACTCTGACTTTCCTTGATTTGTGTTTAACTAATTTTTTTTGCCATCCTTTGCTTTATATCTGTATGTCGTTAACGTTTAAATTGGTTTTCTTGAAAAATATACTTAGATTCTGATTTGTATTTAGCCAATTCGACAGTCTCTGAATTTTAATTGTGTTTTGACCATTTCCATGAAATGTAATTATTAATGCGGTTGGATTTATGTTTACCATTTAATTTTCTTTTTGGTTTGTCCCATCTGTTTTTTTTCTTTCTTTCTTTTGTCCTCTCTTTCTCCATCTGGTCTTTTTTTAGATTATTCAAACATTTTTAGTATTTATTTTTATCATACTACTGACATTTAAATATATCTATTGGCATTTTTTAAAATTCTCATTGCATTGGCTTTTAGTGTTTTCTCTAGGGATTTACGATATGCATACATACCTCTGTGATGGTTAATTTTACGTGTTGACTTGACTGGGCTAAAGGGTGCTCATTAGCTGGTGAGTCATTGTTCCTGGGTGTGCGTGTGAGGGCGTCTCTAGAGGAGATTCACGTTTGAAATGGTGGACCGATGTGGGCGGGAGTCATCTAATCTGCTGAAGGCTCGTGCAGACCGAAAAGGCGAGTTAGTGCTCTCTGCTTAAGCTGAGGCCTCCTCCTGCCCTCAGCCACTGACACTCCTGGTGCTTGGGCCTTAGACTCAGACTGTGATTTATGCCATTGGCCCTGTGACACGTGGGCCTTTGGACTCTTGTTTACACAGCAGGTTTTCCTGGATCTCCAGCTCGGACATAGCAGATCATGGGACTTCTCAGCCTCCATAATGATATGAGCCAGTTTCTATAATCTCAATCTGTCAGTCAGTCAGTCTGTCTGTCTGTCTGTCCCCCCGTTGGTTCCGTTTCTCTGGAGAGTCCTGAATTTGCTCTTTCACAGTCTGATAATTCTGACATCTGGAGTATCTTGAGGTCTACAGTTAATACTTTTCTGCTTCAAGTAAAACGTAGCCGCCCTGCTCCCGTACAGGCCCCTTCTTCCTGTTCCATGGCGTAGCTGTCTGTGTGTTACATCTGCAAGCACAGCGTTTCAGTCGTCAGCGACAGGTGAGCAACAGTCTGCCGTAGTTACCCAGGGGTCCGCCATATCTGCTTTCCTTTATCCGTGAAGTTCCGGGGTGATCGGCCTCTGCATTTTCCCTTCTTTTTGACTTCTTTTTAGACCAGTTCTCCTGGGAACAAATGCGCCCGGTTTTACTTTGTCTGAGAATATTTGTATCCCTCTGTCATTGATGACAGATCTCGTTGCTGGATATGGAATTATGGGTTCACAGTCTTTGCTTTCATTACTTTAAAGATGCTGACCCACCGTCATCTGAACTTTATTTTTTCATGAGAAATGCAGTCACTAAAACGGGTTGTCTCTAGAGGTTACCTGTCATTTTTCTCTGGCTCCCTTCAGAAGTTGTGCTTCCTCTTTAGTTTTCATTGATTTGGTTTCACTGTCCCTGGGCATGACTTTCTTTGTATTGTGCTCTGTGGAGTCCCTTGAGCTTCCTGATTCTGTAAATTTGTGTCCTTCACCAAATATTGAAAGTTTTTCACCATAATTTTTCTGTGCCGATCTTTTTTTTCTCTCCTTCTGAGATTAGAAAAACATGAATGCTAGACCTTTTGATATTTCTCCCAGGAACCGAATTTTAAAAAATCTTTATTTCCTCTCGTCTTCAGACTGGACGATTGCTCTTCATATATCTGCAAGTTTACCATTTCCTCCCTTACCCGCCATTCTGCAATTGAATCCGTCCAGTGACTTTAAACATTTTACGATGTAATTTTCAGTTGAAAAATGCCCATCTGGTTCTTTCTGTAGGTTATATTTAGATGCCAAACTCCTGTTTTAAGACTGCTTGCCTTCACCCCGTAGAGTATGTCCATTGCAGCTGCTTCCGAGTCTATAATTCCAACACTGGGGCATCGTGAGGATGGCATCCGTGTCTGTCCCACATGTGTCACTTAGAGTTTTGTGTGACCCTTGGGCTATGTCTTATGTTCCATTCTGAAAGATTCTGCCGAGCTGCTTTGGGCCTGTGTCTGACCTGTGTAGCTGGGGACTTGAACGCGCCGTGCATCGCGAGCCCCGCCCGCGAGCTTCAGAGTGACATGCCAAGGAGGTTGGACTATGTAATCAGGTCGTCTGCATCAGCTAATAGGATGCAGTCGTGGATGGGACATACCAACTCACTGTGACATGGCTAAGTTGTGAAGTGTTGGCTGTGCCAGCATTGAGACACTGAGCTGGGCATGAGCACCAGTCACTGGAGATTTGGGAGTGAAGATGGGGTGCTTGCAGTGGAATGACACCTCTGCGTCACATGGCCCAGCCCTGGGCTCCGGCAAAGCTGACGAGGCCTCTGGTGTCCTGGGCAGGTGCTGCCCTGGCGGAGCGCAGGCCACTGTGACGTTCGGACCAGAAACCCAGAACGACGGGAAGAGCCTGTGGCCCACCGCAGACGAGCCGTCGGGTTATTTGCGCAAACAGAACTGTTCCCTAAGGAACACACCTCTGTTTTCACAAATAACTGAATCACAGGTCGATCTCAATAAAATGATGCATGAGCCTTCGGCTTTCAGATTGTAAATAGTAGATTCAGTTGACGAGTTAGCATGGTATCTTTGTTAGGACAAATATATGAATCTTGCAAATAGAATTTTTAAAAATTAGGGTAGAAAAGGAAATTTACCTTTCTTATGTCTATTGCATGACATGGAGAGAGTGTAGCTTTGCAGTAGGCTGTTCTGCAGACAGACGCTAGGCCTGAGGCTCAGCGTGCACGAGGGTCACACGATAGTCTTAGGCTCTCTCCCACAGCACCCTTTTTTCTACATCTTTTAATTAAAACGTCTTATCAGTTGTTTTCAATGCTAATTCCAAAGAATAAGAAATAAAAAAGCAGAAGCCCAGCAATCTATCAGAATGCTAGTGGCTATGTACTTCCCCTCCAGCTACTGCAGATTGCTTTTATATCTGTAATAACATTTCTGTAGCTTAAAAGGTAATTTAATAACATTTCTTTGTGATAGATTTTAAGAAACATGTTTGCTTAAATATTTGAACCCCTTCTGCTTTCGGCTTGATTTTTCCAAATTCAAATAATTTGCATCAACCTTGTTGCTAAGATTTAACTTGGAAAGTCCTTGAAATTTCTATATATTTCTATAATACTATGTGAAATAACTAAAAATGGTTTAATTTTAATTTTTTAAAAATTATGTAAGTGACATATAAACACAATGTCTTAAAAATATGGCATTGTAGATAAAGCTTATGACTCTACCTATGCATTTTTCTTTTGATATCACCATATTATAGGTTTGGTATATGTTATTCTATCCCTTTAAAAATAGACTTTGCAAAGAATTTGTAATATTGTTTCATGTGATGTATAAATGTAGATCAATCGTAATATGTTTTTATACTATTGAACAATAGTTTTATACTATTCGTGACTCAGAAATTCTTTTTTAAATCTGTCTATGTTAACTGGCTCATGTTTTTACTCCCGCATTTCCTCATGTATATGTGTGTGTGTGTGTGTGTGTGTGTATGTGTGTGTGTGTGTGTGTGTGTGTGTGTATTTTTTAACCACTCCTCTTTAGATAGATGCTTAGAGCATTCCCAGTATCTCGCTATTACAGACAGCTGGCAGTGAAGTCCATGGCCGTGTGTCATTACTTTGCGTAGTGGTGCTTTCTCGTTCTCTCTGAAGGGGACCTGTTAGGTCACTATTTCTTCTTTTTAACAGTAGACACCTCTTCAGCTTTCCTCATATTGCCCAAGTGCTTTCCAAATGGGCTGATCAGTTTGCATTCTTATAGGGAATACCTGTCAACTTTGGGCATTATACTGACTTTTTAATTTTTTTTAATGCTATGGGCAAAACCGTTATCTCCTTGTTTTAATTTCCATTTGCCTGGTTACCAAGTAAGATTGAGTATCTTTTCATTTATTTATTAGCGTTTGAATTCGATTTTCTAAAATTGTAGATTCATATACTGTTCCTACTTTTTGATAAGGTGATTTGTCCTTTTCTTATTTATATGCAGAATCAGAACAATTATTTATGAATCATCTGAGGCAAGTATTTTCTCCTAGTCTGTGGTTTTTTTTTAAACATGAAGTTGGCTTTATTGTTTGCTTGTTTTTTTTTTTAATTGATATGCCTTTTCTTTATTGTTTGTGCCTTTCAGTTTTTTTAAAAACTGGTCAGCACAGTCCCCGAAGGCTCAGACACTGAGGCAAACGTGCTCGATTGTGAATCCCTTATTAGCTGTGACCCCTCAGTGAGCTTATTAGCCTCCCTGAGCCATGATCACTTTTTCTGTAAAGTAAATAATCATAACAGTAATAGTGGCCTTACCTTCCTTTGGGGTACGATGGGGTCGATGTCTGCGGAGCGCTTCCGGTGGTGGCTAAGACATGGCACGCACCATGTGAGCGTTGGAGAGGCGTGGGTTCCTTCTCATTTACGCCAGGGCATCGGTTCATCTCGGATATGTTTTGGGCTGTGGTGTGTTATAGTCATGTAATCTTACCTTTTCCATCTGGCTAATCAGTTTTCCTGATAATATACTAACCAGCTTGTTCTTTAGCCACTGCCTAGTGAATCATGTTCAGTTATTCATTCCCACGCACGCACTGGCCACTTTTGGGTTCTCTGTTCTCGACCAGCGATCTGTCTGTCTATTGCTGTGGTGATACCACGCTGTTTACGTTGTTAAAACTTCATAAAATATTTGATATCTGGCAGGGCTATTCTGTGTCACCCGTAGCAACCTTTGCTTTTCGTTTTCAGAAATGCTTGGCTCTTTATGTAATATATGCTTATACTAATTACCGCAGGAATGTTATCATCCCGCGTTTTATTTTATAATACGTTTTACTATTTACAGATTGATCTGGAGGTAGCTGTCTACAATGCTGTCTGCTCTGATTCTCGCTGACGGAGCGTGTCCCCCTTTCCTCGGGCGGACGCCACTGGCAGAGCCCGCCCGGGGAGAAAGCAGGACAAACAGTGAGAAGTGGACGGGTCTGTCAGAGTCGCACGTGTCAGTAATCACAGGAAACGTAGTGCGTTAAGCTCTCTAGAGTTTATACAGTTCTAAACTTATGTGCGTAATACGTAGATAACTACTGCCATTCATCGCGATACAAAAATTCTGGATTTAATGTGCTGGGTAAATGTTGCATTAATATTTACTTTCTTAATATTCTTTTTTTTCCTATGGGTTTATTATTATGTCATCTATTTTCAGAGTTCTCAAGTTGGACTCAACAATTTAAATTTTGATCTTTGTTATATTCTAATGTGAACACGTAAGAATGTAATTTTCTAAGTCTTAATTAAGGTGCAAATCGCAAGTTCTGACATGTGGCATCCTCATTATCACTTAGTCTAAGCACCGCTTCTTCTCAGGGTGGTTTTATGGGTGAAGGGGTGAAAAGTCCCCAGCAGGGTGTAGCGCACGGCGACAGGGAGGGAAGCCGGGAGGAACCGCGGGAGACGCGGCATCACCTCGGGTGGAGGGGGGAAGGCGACCGGGGGTGTCCCGGGTCTGTCGGGCGGGTGAGGGAAAGCGCAGGGCGTGCAGCTGGCCCAGGCGTGGCAGAGGCGCGTGTGTGCGTGGGGAGCCCCTGCTGCGGGGCTCCCTGCCCCGCGGCCGCCTGCGAGCACCGCCCGCCTCATGCAGGCATTTCCAGGGCCCACCTGTGACTTTTCGTGACCCTAACAGCCCTGGGGACACTCTTCCACGGGTCTCTCCATTCCCTTCGAGTTCTTTGTCAGTGTCACCACACTTCACTCGGGGGACAGGACTCGCGTACCGAGGGGCCGGGCGTGGACGCAGAGGCGTGTGTAGACAGACGAGTAAATCGTAGATACAGGCGCATGCTGGTGAGTGGTGGAGGACAAGGGATGACAGTGAGCTTGCCCTTCTGCAGGAATTCAAATTAGATTTGTGGAGGATAGGAGTTCACAGAACCGGGGTACAGCGTGGGGCTTGCCAGCTCTGCTTGGTTGCCCCTCAGCCCGATCCATTCTGACTTGCTTCTCCACCTAAATGTTAGTGGGTTGGGCCGGCTCACCCTTAGTGACAAGGTGAGGTTCTCATCTGCCCATCACGCTTTATATTTCGCCTGGCCTCTCTTAGGGAGGAAGCACAGGAAGAGGGTGTGGGAACTCCCTGGTCCCCAGCTCTTCGGTGTCCTGGAGAGCCAGCGAACACGCACTCCCGGCCCCTCCCGCAGGGCGTCTGCGCCAGGACACTGCTGCTCACGCGGCGCCCGTGCCGGTCACTCAGACGCCCCGCGGGCCAGCGCGTTCGCGAGGCCAGTTGCAGGACTGTGTTCTCCGGGCCCGTTCCCCACGGAGCCGCGGACACCCACGGGGGTCGCGTGCACTCAGGCCCCAACAGTCCCCTCCTGTTGCCCCGAGAAGTTCCTGGGTCTCTGGCTGTGCGATCCCAGCGTAGCCAGGGAAGATCATGGCGCTCTTCCCGGGCAAAGCACCTCGCCGACCGAACCATGAACCACGTCCAGGATGCGTGCGGCGCCTGTCTCCCCTGGGCGAGCTTGCACCGCCTCCCCCATCTTAAATAAGTTTTCACTAAGTTACAGCCTTGGCCTTGGGAAATAACAAGCCTTCCCGAGGGGTGGAGGCCCTTTCAGGGGCGCTCCGGTTCCGCAGGGGAGGCAAAGCGCCCCACGCTCTGCGACCTCCGTGCACAGCAGCTCGGGGGCTGCCTCCCCCCGCCGGGCGGCCCCCCAATCCCGCAGCCTCCCCATCCCGCCACCACCTCTCCTGCCCCTCAGAACTGCACCTGGTCCTGAGCCCTGGGGCAGGACGCGAGGGCGCCTCTCTCCAGCACAAGCCCTGGAGGGAGTGAGGCTCGTCTCCGCTGCCCCTGGTCCCTGCACCTCGCGGCCCTGCGCTGACGAGGTCTGGGGTGTGGTGGTGCCCGTGGGTGCCCTCGGCTGCCCACCGGCGTGACGGCCTCCTGGTCCAACACGACCTCGTGTGTGCGACACTACAGACTCCCTAAGCGGTGTGACTGCTCAGAGGAGCGCCAGCTTTTCACACAATTCGAGAGGAAGGTAGACGATTATTTTTATCCATCAGCTTTTAAAAGTGACCCGGCTGAGTATGAGGGACAGACTGGAGAAAGTCCTCGAGCGTTTTCTTCGATTTCCTTTTTCAGGAATAATTTGTGAGTCTTAAATATAGTCATTTCTTTCAAATGTTGTGCAGCATTTTGTTAGTCGATTTGAAAAAAATACATTAGGTTTATTGTTTAATTTTTGCAACCTCTTCAAGGTACTCAATGTACTAATATAAGGTAGCATTTACTTAGTTGCCAGTCATAGTCCAGTGCTGGATTTCAGTTGGTTGACAGCCTTTCAATGAACTGATTCACTCTCTGCCGTCGCGAAACTAACGATTAAACACAGTGCCAAGTCCTAAGAATTCACCAGGGACTCATACATTTATAGACTGTCATACAAACCTTTATCTGGGGACATCTGTAAATGTGGCCCAGCTAGCTGAGTCACTTGTCAAATATAATAAATAACGCCCGATTTATTTTTTATTAAAAAAGTCACAGGTCATTTTTCAAAGATGAAAAACCATCTTGATATTAATTCATGTCTAAGTGTGTGACAGGGTGACTCCAGGTAGCTTAAAGGCACTTTGCTCGATGCACGGCCAGTGTGGACAAGCCAGGAAGGGTCACGCCTGATGGGGGAGGGGCACCATTGAAAGAGACAAGTTCTTTGTTAATAAACTTTCAATATTGAAATAATATTTAAGATCAAGTCTCATTTCGATACATTGAAAAACTTTTGAAATGTGAGGAAATGTGACCGATTTTTCCAGCAAAAACAGCGGTACTGACATATTTCAAATGTGATACTTTGTCACAGTCCAGACTTCCTAGAAACTCATTTTACTTCTACCATGAAGTTCAACAAAGTACAGAAACTTCTGCTGGGAGAAAACAGTTGCGCTGCAAACAACGCTGAGAATTTCCCTTCTGTGCAGAGGGCGCTTTCGTCCCCAGCGTTCTTCCTCCCTGGGAGCTCCCTGAGCCCGGGTAGGAGCTGGCGGCGGCGCCCCGATTTCGCTCACTGGGGGCCGTGCGCCGATTTCGCTCCCTGGGGGCCGTGCGCGCCCGATTTCGCTCACTGGGGGCCGTGCGCGCGTGTTCATACCTTCCAGTTCCCTGCAGTAATGAAGGCTTTTCTTTTTAAAGTGAAACTATCGCATTGCATCCGGCTTCATTTATTATTGACCTCGCGTGGCAGAGATGAGTAAGGAAGAGGAAAATCCAGGGACTCGGCGCAGGTCGAGACTCACCGTGACCTGCCATGCAGTGGCCTCCGCTTCGCTGTCTTTTTGTGCACATTTTCCCTGGGAAAGAAAGACTTGTGTGTGCGCAGAAATCGCAAATCAGCCAGTTCTTAAACAAACAAAATAATTCAATGAGATCAGAGCCAGAAGTTCCACGAACTGCTAAGTGGGAGAAGATGGGGTGTGTAACTTAACTGTTTGAGTAGCTTTCGTTTCCGTGGAAACCCTGGGTGCGTGTTTGTGTTCTAACTCAAGGATCAGAAACAGTAAGAGGCCAACTGCTGAATGACTAGAGTAGAGAGAGAAGTGCCACACAGCCACGTTTTAGTGACCCGCGTAGTCTCAGGAGCTCTGGGAATAAACCCTGAAGAAAGATGTCTTAAAGATGAGGCCCAGATAGCGCAGCAGACTGTACTCGTCACCCCGGCGAGGCTCTGATTACCTCCCAGCATCACTCTGGGCCCGGAGGACCACGAGACACACTGGCCTGCACTGGGCAGCAGCGAGGGAGCCGAGGGGGTGTGTCGCGTTCAATTACACGTCAAGTGACTGTATTTTGTCGCATCCTTACAGCTAAGTGTGGCAGGTTGGTCCCGGTGCCAAGTGCGTGGCGGCGCCGGCTCACGGTGCGGCGGGGGTCGGCGCGCAGGCCGCAGCGCCTTCCTCTCTGCTGGATTCCCCCTCGGCTTCTCTGAATCCGGGCCCGGCACATGCGTGGACCTGGCCCACTTACCTTGCAGCCTCGTCCCCCGCTCCGTGCCTTTCCCAGGAGAAACAAGATGCGTTTGCAGACGAAGACTCGCTGACTAGCGCAGCTCTCGCATCGCAGCTCCGGCTGCAGCACAGCCAGGCGGCTCTCACAGGCGGGGTGCAGCGGTGCAGTGCACGGTGTCCCCACGCTGGAATGCCAGCCCCAACTGCCGGGCACGTGTTCCTGTCCCGAGCAGGCACGCTGGTCTCCACACTTGTCGTGAGGGAAATGGCGCATGTGAGCATGTCTACGGCGTGATGCCCAGTGTAGGGACCCTTAGAGGAGATCAATCAAGTCCGAAGCTGAGGAAAAGTCCGTGGTCGGCCAAGGCTGAGGCTGTGGGGAGACCGCCTGAACACGAGCTGGGGACACCGGGTGCCGGGAGCGTTCTCCATCGTGGTCTTGGTGTTGGTTGCACATGTGTATGCGTGTGTCAGTGCTCAGCAAACTCTGCATTTAAAATGGTTTCATTTTATTTGATGTAAGTTAAGCCAGGAAGTGTAGAGGCTCTGCGATCTCACCCAGCTGCAGACTTTCATGTGTATTTCTGTCTTTCTTAACCAGTTTGGGCTGCTGTAAAAAATTACATGGACGGGGCTTACACAACAGGATTTCGTTTCTCACACTCGGGCTGGAAGTCCGAGGTCGAGGCGCTGGCGGATCTGGTGTCTGGGGGGGGCCTCTTCCTGGTTTGCAGATGGCCGTCTTCTGGGCCCCCAGGTGGTGGAGAGAGGGGAGGAGGCCGATGGGATGGTGGCGGGAGGCGCGGAGAGCTCCCTGTCTCTCCCCCCAAGAGCACTAAGCCCCTCTCGCTCCACCCTCGGGGCCTGGGGGAGCTCCTTGTCTGCTCAGAGCATCTGGGGTACTGGGGGACAGCTTCAACTACTGTCCTGCGCTGCCACCTTATGTGAAACGTGGCCCCTGTTAGGAGAGGCGCAGGACCGTCACCTCGGTCCCCATCGTTCTCGCTCTGGGAGCAGTTCCGGTCAGTTTCCGTCTAACGTGGCTGTCGTGGGCTGGACGCAGCCGGATTACTTGGCTGTAAGGCTCAGAAGGGACCAAGGGTCACGTGGTTTCTCCCTCAGCCTATGACAGCGACACGTAGGTCCTGAGGGATCTGTCTGGTTTTGGTCACAGGATCAGGCGGTTCAGGCCTGAGCCCCAGCACCAGGCTGCCACTTCAGGGTGCGGCCACCGCTGAGACCTCTGCTGCTCCGTGCCCCTCCCTGCGGCAGCTGCCTCGCCTGGCCGGCCCTCGGTGTCGGCCCACAGCGAATACTCTGCTGGCAGCGACAGAGCTGTCTCAGGCCTCCTGCCTCAGCCTGAGACTGGAAGGCGGTGTGACGCGGCGGGGTCCTGGGCACACACGGCAGAGTGTAGCGGGCACCTCAGGGTGCTGGTTTGCTCTCCCACGGCCGCCTGGCACTGGGCATGCCCCAGAAGACGGCAGTGCGCCGGCCCGTGGGGCACAGGCTGGGCGTGCGTGGGCGGCTCTGCGCGGGCCACATGTGGTGTGGCCGGGTGTCGTTCACCTCTAACGCCGCTGAACCTTAGCTGAGTCTGCTCAGGTGCCTTATGGAAGGTCTCGGAGCCAGCGGTCAAGTGGAGAAGTCCTTTATCGGCTGGGACATCCTAGGACAGAGCCGCATCAGGGGACAGGCAGGCAGGCAGGCGGCCCGACGGCACGCCTGGAGAATGGACGGCAGGTGACGCTATGGACAGCGCCCCTCCCAGCTCTCAGGCCGAGGCGCGCGTGAGCCTCCGCGGGCTGCACCCTGCGGAGACCGTCTTCGAAGAGCTCACGGTCCTCAGGAAGGGCGTCCGAAGGGCCCGGATGCACCAGGACGGCCCCCGGGCTGCAGGGAGCGTGCCCGCCGAGCTTCCTGCAGCAGCCCGCTGTCGAGGAGCCGGAGGTCGCAGAGGCCCTGTCCCCCGCAGAGCTGACCAAGTGACCCTAAGGACAGGACGGCCAGTCTGAGTGGGGCTCTGGCTCCAGGGGTGTGATCAGGTCACTCCCAGACTTCAAAGCGGCGGACCCTCTTCAGGACAGAAGGAAATGTTTTGTTTGCTTGTTCTTAACTCAGGGGCCGACGGGCCCTGCTGCTGCCTGTCCCAGGAAAATCAAAGGGCTTCAGCCTTCTCCTTGGCTGGCGGACACTTAACCAAAGCGCCCAGGACTGTGGCTCCAGACCGCCAAATTCCCGGGCCGCCCACCTAGGACGAGTTTGTAGCGCAGCCGCGCCCGCGAGCGGCGGGCGATGGACAGGGCTGCGTCGGCCTCGGTCTCTTTGCCGCTCCCTTCACAGCTCTTGTTCCCCGAGTGCAGCTTCGTCGCCCGCGCGCCGCTAGCACATCGGCGGCACAGGCGGGAGGAGGCGCACGGGGCTCGGCAATGCCCGAGTCCCCGGGCTGTGACCAGGGGGCACGCGTGGCTGTATTTGTCATTAGGGGTACAGCGGGTTAGGCGGGAGTCGACCTGGCTGCTGCTTATGGCTGACTGATTTCTCCCTCACGTCGGTAACCAGATCAGTTGACCCGTGGGTCTCCATTGCTGAATGTTCTGTCAGGCCACGAACGTGAACAGAAAGCGCCGGTGTTCGGAACTGGACATCTACCCTATTGCCGTCCGCCGCCGAAGGTGTCCCGCGGCCCAGAAACGAAGCTCAGCGTCATGTTTGGCCTGGAGACACACTGCGCTCCGGGTGGTTGACCCCTGGAGAACACAGTCGTTGGGAGACTGGATAAGGATCCTGCCTCTTTCCACCCCGCGCAGGGTGGGAGGGACCGGCTCGGAGGCGTCTGCAGCGGTCCAGACCCCGCGCAGGCGACGGCAGCCCCCTCCGTGCCTCCCTCCCAGCCCTCCCTCACCTTCCAGCTGCTTCCTGCGTTCTTCTAATTCACCTTCTAGCCTCAGTTTGGGAAGCTTCCAAGCGCTGTGAATTCGTTTGCTTTTTAAATTTGTTTCATGGCGTTCACACAGCAGAAAAAGCTAATGGGAAAACATGGACCCGTGGAATATTGGTGTTTTCAGCAAAGCTGCATCTGCTCACAGCCATTTGCGGGGAGGTGGTTGCAAAGTGGACACACAGTGCTGTGTGTTTCCAGGATTCATGTAATCACATTCTTTTGAGTCATTCTCTAGTTTGTATGCATAGAATTGCGTTGGACAAACACTCTGCCATAGGGGGAGGTCGTCGGTTGTTCGGGGTAGACCCACGGGTGGGCCGCCCGGTCG
>NW_006443225.1:22458467-22460803 GCF_000325575.1 Pteropus alecto | reverse complement strand
CTTAGATTTGAAAATTTGACTGACTTCACGTCAGACGCCAGCATGCTCTTCCAAGCTAGAAGCAAACGCTGCTACCTTCCCTTACAAAGGCCGCCCCGGGCCCAGCATCTCAGAGCTCAGGGAACCTATTTGCAGTCACATGGGGTTCAAGTGTTTCAAAAATAAAATTAGGCCATGGAAGAGCCCAGTAAACTATGTCCCCTTCTCCACAGAGAGAACTCTGCACACCTGTGTCCCCACCCAGTGGGTGTCACCATTGTCCTCAGGTGGGATCACGGAGCAAACTGTCAGTGAGTCTCAAAACACAAAATGGAAATTCTAGAAAGAAAATGTCTATCATCCACCTTTACTTGTTATATATACCATGCATACTGTAAAAACGTTTATGACGTTATTACATCAGCTATATTGATACATAGTAGATTAGGTGACAGATTTCTTTGGTTAAGTCATTCTGTTCACCTTTAAGAAATTTAAGGTTCCCGTCAGCACGTGGACATACAAATAGTACTCTGTGTGCATTCTTCAGATGCTTAGATAGCTGTTTATATGTTCTTTGCCTTTTTTTTTTACTCTCAAAAGATAACTTCAGTTATAATTTCTAAGAATGTGCACCCCCCTTACTAAATAAATATAATGGCTAGAAATCTGTAACTAGCATCACACAGCAATAGTTTAAGTTGAACTGTATTGTGCTTATATTACAATTACATAGAATTTGTTTTAAATTGATAAAAATTTCCGTCATGATAATGCTTGTAGAACTCTTCTGCGTAATAAGTCTTATGTACTATAAGTTTTACCTCTAACTCAGCGTGGACTGTATTCTTGCAAATTCTAAACGAATGAAGGGCGATTTAAGGAGATAATGCTCAGTTTCTCTGACCAATATGACAATATCTGAGTTTCGACCATTCGGCTGTGCTTTTCCTGCCTTAAACAGTGTGGAGGGGAGGAAGGCTGAAGAACTAACTCTTAGGCAGTTTGCTGGCAACAGTAGAAGTGCTGGCTCTTTGCAATAGATCAGTGGAATATGCTAGAAAAATCAATTCGTGGTATAGCTGCTGCGTAAGCCGAAATGAGGAAGCAGGAGGGCCGAAGCGCAGGACCGGCTCGGAACGAGCTAGAAGAAACGGCACGAGGACCGACAGCCCATGAACGGTAGAGGAGGCCGCTGTCCGGAGGTCCGGTGGGGTAAGTGCTTATTATATGTTTATAACTTGTCACAAAAACGAAGCTACAAATCAAGTAATATACCTGTAAACATACTGAGGAAAAAAATGGTTGCATCTTAAAATATGGAGGAAATTTGCCAGAGCCGTTAAATATATTCGCGTTCTATCGCCTTAAGGATAATCAAACATATTCCAAAATGAAACGGTGGTTACTGCTAAGAAAATACTTAGACTTGTCCAAATTAGGTAGCTGCACATGAAATCAGAGGTTTACTAAGTTGCGATCAGAGCGGTATTGATTTCTTTACGACCTCGTCGGTACGTACGGTGAAAGCCTTCGGTTACAGGCAGTCACAGCGGAGGTGGTCTACACCCACCAGGTGGCAGAGGACGAGCTGTCAGTGTAGACGGCCAGACATCTCAGGAGAAGGGATCGCGTTGCAGCTGGCCCACGGCTGGGTCTGTGATGATTATTTTACATTTCGGAACGTCGCACTTGGATGCCGCTGCCTGTTACGGCCGCGCTGTAATCGTCGGCAGCACAGCGCGACAGACAGAGCTGGCCGACCAAGAGGACATCGCCGGAGGTCTGACTGAGGGGACACAGGCCGGGCCGCCCCGAGCCGGGTCCTGGCGGCCAGTGGCCGAGGCCGCCAGTCTGGGGCGGCGCCCGCTCCGCGTTCACGACGCCGTCTCCTCCGGGACACCTCGGTGTCCCCTCCCCGCCTCTTCTGGGATGCACGTGGCTCTGACATTCAGTCAATCAAATTTTAAAAATTTGTGTCAAATAAGGCAATTTTTCTAGTCTCATTGAAGATCTTTTTGTCTTCTCAAAAATTAGAATGCCCACATAATAGATTCCTTTTGGCCATCAAGTGGAAAGCGGTCTTAAGGGGTAAAAATAAGGAGGGAGACGGAACACCGAGCAGCAGAGAAGTAGACCAGGAGAAAATCACCGGTTTTAGCCGTGGAATTGCCTACACTAACCGAATAAGCGACAGGAGACGAAAGCCAGCGCCACGCTCACGAGCTCACGCGCAGCAAGGGGCACGCTCTCCACCGCCGCGGCGCGTCCGCCCCTCCACGCCCGTTCCTGCTGTGGCCTCTCCCCACCATTGCCGTGACCGTCACCCTGTCCTGCGATGGGCAAGCAGGGGAGAA
>NW_006443225.1:22449241-22458433 GCF_000325575.1 Pteropus alecto | reverse complement strand
GAGCCGATGGGGCCCTCGGCCCAGCCCCCGGCGCGCCTGCCCCGCTCCGGCTCCGGCACCGCTGTCCCCGACGCTCCGCCTGGCCGCTGGCCGTAGAGCCGATGGGGCCCTCGGCCCAGCCCCCGGTGCGCCTGCCCCGCTCCGGCACCACTGTCCCCGACGCTCCACCTGGCCGCTCTGGGGCTGATCTCACCTTAAACTGCCTGTCTGTGGGCGGGGACGTGGGCTCCTCAGACCCGCTTCGGGAGAGTCGCCGTAGCAGCAGAGCAGCCTAACTGCCCGGGCTGCCACCGTTTTGGGTCCTCCAGGGTGGCAGGCAAGGCCACATCTCCTTCGCACTGCTTCTGACCGATAGGGAGAACAGGGGGCCCAGCGCCCGCGCATGCCAGTGTGACAGGGGTCCCTGAGACAGGTGTCCTCTTCTCCGTTCTCCCCCGGCCTGGCTGAGACTTCTCCGAAGCCGCCTCTCAGCTCATGGCGCCATCTTTCTTTTCTTGAGCGTTCAGTCGGCTGTTAAGCTCATCCAGTGAAGCTTTCATTGCTGATAGCGATGGTTTTAATCTCTAGAATTTTCACATCTAGGATGTTCCACTTAGTTCTTTTTAGTATTTCCATTTTTTTCGAGTGACCATCTGTTCATTTACTAATTCTATTTATTCCTTGAAATCATTGAACCTATTTACATTAGATTCTTTGTGTCTTTATTAGCTATGTTCCAACATCTCTAAATCTGTTTTATTGACAATTGTCATCAAGTTTCCCCACTTCCTTCTGTGACTGTGTGATTTTTTATTTTATGTTGAACACTAGAAATGCTGCCTTGTTGAGAGTCTGGACTTTGCTGTCTTTCTTTCGAGTGCCAAGTGTTGACGGGGCAAATTTATTAGTCGTCTTCGTTTTGTTTTATACGTTCTTTGTATTTCAACGTCACAAAGGTAGTCGTCTATATTTTCCTCAAAAACCTTTAAAGGAATTCCCCCCACATTTAATCTGGAGTTTGTTATGTGTATATTTTAAGATAGGAATCTAAATCTCTTTTTACATATAAAATGTTGTCTCAGCAACATGTATAGTATTATAAGCAAAATAAAAAGCCAACGACTGTGAGAAGATACCTGTCGCACATGTAGGCACAAGCTTTACCGTATAAAGGATGCTTCAGGACAATGAAAACATTCACAACAGCATAACGTGCAAAAGCTGGAAGAGGTAGGCCACGGAGGGGGCGTGTTTTCTCGATGACCGATGATCCGAGATGGTTCCAATGTGCTTCTTTGCCATCCACCTATTTTCTTTGGTAAAAGTCCTATTTAAATCTTTCACCCTCTTAAAAAAATTCGGTTATTAATTTTCTTAATGGTGAATGTTGAGGATTCTTTATGTATTCTGGGTACAATTCTTATCAGAAATGTTTATAAATATTTTTCCCAGTCTATAGTTCATCTTTTCATTCTCTTGTTGTTGTGTTTTGAACAGATGTTTTAAATTTTGTGAAGTCCAGTTTATCAACTTTTAACTTTTATGGATTATGCTTTGTATCAGAAGCCAAAGGTCGCAGAGGTTATTGTTTTATAATTTTTAGTTTTATATTTAGGTCTGTGCTACATTTTGAATTTTTGTGAATGGCGTAGGGCATGGATAGACTTTCTATGCACACGTTAATCCAAGTATTCTGGTTGCAGTTGTATAAAACACTAGTATTTTTTCCCCCACAAATACGACTTTGGACCGTTGTCGGAGATCAGACCCCCCACGTGTGAAGGGCTATCACTGGATTCGCTTTTCTGGTCCGTGGACATACTGGTGCGTCTCAGAGCCGAGGCCCCACTGTCACCATCAGAGCAGCTTTGTAACGTATCTGGGAATCAGGTGGCATCGGCGGGGGGACCTCAGGCTTCTTCCCAGGCCCTCCGCATTTCCTCAGACACTTTAGACTCGGGTGGAGTTTTGACTGGAACTGTGTGGGAGCCTGGACAGCTTTGGGAGAACGGCCAGCTTGACAGCGCAGAGCCTCCTGGCCATGAGGGAGGTGCGTCTCTGCATGTGCCTGCGTCCTCGCTTCTCAGTGCGGGTTCCGCTTGCTGTGTCTGCTTCCCCTGACACTCAGCCTCCGAAGCCAGCGTGAGTGGTGCTGTTCCTGAGTTCTGGACTCCAGTTCCTCGTTGCTGGGGTCCAGAATCAGCCGGCCTTGTCCCCAACCTTGTTTTGTGCAGACTTGCCCAATTCACTCTTTAGTTTGCTAGATTCATGAGTAGATTCTACTGGATTTTCTACATAGACTTTCATGTCTGCAAATATATAGTTTTGCGTCATCTTTTTCAATCTGGAAGTTATTGTTTTCTGCCCTGTCCGGTGTTTATAAACTCCAGGACGTTAAGAGCAGTGGTGAGAGCTAGCCCAGTCCACTTCACCTGGCAGGACCACACCTGGGCAGTAGGTGTGGTGCTCGCCAAGGGCGCCGAGGCATATTTATGATGGATAGTGGCCTTTTTCACATGCTTTCTGTACTTTTGTCTAGACGATCGTGTGGTTTATCTTTTTTAGTTTGTTAATACACTGAATTAAACCAACCTTGCACTCCTGTGATTAATCACGATATTTGTATCCTGGTTTTATATATACTGCATGTAAATACATTGTGTCTACATTTCTCTCTCCACGTATAGGTAATCACACTGTACATATCAATATGTTTGATGCTTACAATAGGAATAGTTCCATTTTATATGTAATATTCACTATATGTAATAAAATACGTTTCTCTAATATATGTTAAATATTTGATATATTTTATATTTGATATAGTATGTTTTCTATTTGACATAAATATATTTGATATTTGATATAATGTATATTTCATAAAAATATACGTATCTGTTTTGCATATAACACACATATTTTATGTGGTTGGGAAATGGCAGTGCGAGGTGGCCAGCAGCCAGGTCACAGAGGACTCTGTGCCACCCTGAGAAGGCGAGTTTCATTCTGTTTCAGAGGCGGGGACTTGTTAGCGTCTGGGCTGCGCCTTAAGTTGCTCTAAATTTTATGGTTATTAGTCTAGTTCTGGCCAAGTTGGTGGTAAGGTCCTCGAGGACCTGACCCACGTCATATACTTTATGCCTTTCGGTGTCTACCAAAGGACTTAGTACACTCTGTGCTCAGTAAATACCCCTGCCTGGTGTGCTTGCATGTTATTCACATCAAAACCCAACCTCCCCCTCCACACACACACACACACACACACACACACACACACACACACAATTTGTCAGCTTTTTAAGTTCATTCTGGTAAAGTTTGTAATAGACATTTCCAGACAGGAGTTTCCTTTAACTTCTTTCAAACTAACTAGAATGAGTCATTTTCATTTCCAGCTAGAGAACAAGAAAGGACCCACAAGAATGTTAATTAGCAGAACCACCCTTCATCTCAAAACAGCAAAAGACTTACAAGCCAATTAAAGAAGGAACCACCGAGCTGTGCGCTGGCAGCTTGTGGCAGTCGGGACCTTGGTCTGGGCTGACAGGCTGGCTCGGCAGCATGCAGTCCTCAGAACACCCCAGAACACAATCGCATTCGAGCCCGTGGAATCAGACGCACCGCGTGTCATCCTGGGAACACATTGTCCATGGGGGGCTGTACCCCTTATGTTTCCTCCAGGGGGTTCTTGGGAGGTTCTGTTGCTAAAATTCTCCGTGCAGTAATGATGCTGGGGGGTTTGGTTTGTCGGGTAGGTAAGCAAAGTTAATAAAATGTAATTTCTGAGCAGAGAAGGTTACGTATATACAGCTCGTACATTTCTCTATGGTGACAGCCTTGCGTTTGTCTTAGTGTACTATGTGTGTCGGAACGATCTGGGTCGAAATCTTCTTAATTTGGTATTTAGTGACCTCCATGTGACCAGTACTGTGCTGGTGCTGGGGATATAAAGACGCGCCCCTTTCTTAGAGTTTCTTGACACGTAGACAAATGCATAAATTACTGGTTTCGGAACAGCTCCTCTGACGCTGTGACACGGATGCCATAAATCGCATACGCACTTCTGCTGGAACCCAGGAAGGTGGAGGACTTTTGTCAGCTCAAGTGGTTAGTCCCCGAAGGCCCGCTGGAAATTGCATAACCAGAGTTCTTCTGTCTTTAACCACCTAGTTCTGGAATTTGCTCTGAGCTCGCTGTGAAAGTGGCTCTTTAATGACAAACTGGCGCGTACTTTCTCGATTCTAACTCCTGCGGCACAGGTGAGCATCGCCTCCTCCTCGACACTCATTGTTTTCAGTTACCAGCTTTTTGATCCCTTCTTTGCCTGTTTCATCATCTATAAAATGAAATTATGATAATAAAAATAGCAGATACTATGTGTCAGGCACTGTTCTAAGCATTTTCCTAACAATAATTGGTTTAATTTTCTTGACAGCCTTGTGAGTTTGGTAGTAGCAGTATTTCCATTTACGGATGAGGAAATCAAGGCATAGAAAGTTAAGTCTAAGGCTGCATTGCTCAAACAGAACCCAGTGTGGTTCCGAGCTTTAATTTGAAACATGTGAAGCCCCGGAAAAGTGTTAGATTTTATGCCTCCTTGTTTCTCTACTTATTCTTCGTGGTCCTGAATTTATTCTTAATTACCTGATACTCCCATGTTGAATTAATAGTTTGTCCTCCTGTTTCTGTTCCTTAAATAAATATAGACATCCCTGGAGTTTCTTCCACTGCGTCCAGCGATCCCCACACCCCTTCCCCCCGTGCGTGAGCCCCTCTCTCAGCCTCACCTGCGTGTCCGTGGTGATACCCTCCAGCCCTCAGCCCGCCCCGCTCCAGGCCTGAGGTCCCCGCAGCTGTTCGCATCTGTGTCCCAGGCTCTCACACTCCATCGACAGAAACTTCTTCCCTCGTCCGACTCCCATGTAATTTTTGGTTAAAGTCTCCAACGTTGTTTCCTGCTCAGAGAAACGTGGATATATCTCAAGCTCTTTCAGACTTGATTTTTCTCTTAAACTGTGTCAGGTAGGAAAAGCTCAGTGGAGTTGTGTTAACTGCTCAAAGCGATACTTGCTGTTTCCATGAAGAATTATAAACTTGGTAAATAATCCCCAAACTGGGCGGGCATCCCAAACGTGGGACAACTCATGCCTCGATAGAGAAATCCTCCTGGGGAGAGATTCACGTCACATGTGCATCTCCGGCGGGAGTGCACCATCCTGCACCATGATGGGCTGGGGAGAGAACGTGCGAAGTTTTGTTGAATTAAATTGTAGCTACTTTTTCTAACTTGTTATAGCTTGATTTCCATTTCTGGGCCTCACTGCCACTCCATATTCTCACCGATGTCGTTTAATTTATAAACACTACAGTCACTATTTGTGGTACTTAAGTCTTTAAAAGCAAGACGCCTTTAATGCTATTCTCTATTTCAAACGTAAAAATATTTTTTCTTTAATATCAGGTATTTAAAAGGAGGGACTCTATAAAATTCTACAAAAAATGAATAAGAACTTGAAAAAATACAATTTATACTGCGCAAGCTTTATGTAGACAGTTTCTCTACATAGGCAGATTCGTGCAGCCATGAATCTGCTGCGGTAACTCTGCAAAGCCAGCTCCGTCACCCCGCGTCCCACATGCTGCCCCTTTGATTAACCCTTCCCTATGCCCAGCCCTGACAACTGCTGATTTGTTTTCTGTCCCCATAGTTTTGTTTTTTAAAGAATGTCATATAAATAGAATCAGAAAATATGTATGCTTGTACCCGACGTAGCCGAACGCACCGAGGACTCATCCGTGTCATTGTGAGAATCCCTAGTTCGACCCTTTCATGTATTAGTTTTCCGTTGCGTGGATATGCTAGTTCATCCATCGAACAGCCGAATGGTATCTGGCTTTGGGCAATTATGAATAAAGCTCGTAACATCATGGACAGATTTTTGTATGAACGAGAGTTTTCATTACTCTGGCTACCTAGGAGAGGGTTTATCGGGCCGTATGATTAGTGTAAGGTTAATTTTATAAGAAGCTGCTGAATTGTTTTCCAAAGTTGCCTAAGTTATTTTGCATTCCCACTAACAAAGTAGAAGAACTCCAGGTGCTCTGCATACTTGCCAGCCCTTGGGTTTTGTCAGTATTTAAAAAAATAGCTATTCTAATGTTTTGGTGTCTTGTTTTAGTTCGCGTTCTCTTAATGACTAGGATGCTGAGTATCTTTCCATTTACTTATTTGCCATCCATATGTGTTCATTGGGAGAAGTATCTACTCAGATCTTTTGCTCAGTTTTATTTATTGGATTGTCTTATTGTATTTTATGAGTTTTTTTTTTTTAATTACATATTTTGGATATAAGTCTTTGGTCACAAATGTGATTTGCAAATATTTTCTGATAATGTGGCTTGTTTATTCCTGTTAGTGTCTTTGAGGACGATTTTTACTTTTGGTATAGTTCAATTTTTCTTCTTTTGAATTTCATGCTTTTGGTATCATGTCTTAAGAACCTTTTGTAACGCAAGGTCTTGAAGATTTTCTGTTTCATCTAGAAGTTTTTTTTTTTTTTCATTTTACATGTATATCTACGACCTATTTTCAGGTAATTTTTCTGTAAGGTTAGGGTCATTTCCTTGAATATGGACATTCAATTGTTTCTGCTAAATTTGTTTTAAAGACCATTTTTTCTCTCTTCAGTTGCATTTGCAACTTTGTCAATAATTTGACCATATTGTACGGTTCTCTCTCTGGACTCTACTCTGTTCCATTTTTCTGTTTCTGTCCTTCCATCGTGAATACCACATGTCCCGATTGCCTTAACTTTATGGGAAGCCTTGACATTGGGTAGTGTGAGTCCTCCAAATTTGTTCTTTGCAAAGTGGATGTCTTTCTACATAAATTTTAGAATAACTTTATGGTTATCTAAAAAAAAAAACCTGAGATTTCGATTGGGATTGCCTTGAATCTAGGGATAAATTTGAGAACTGACCTATTGAGAATATTGAATCTTCCAATCCATAAATATATCTTTCATTAATTTAAATTTCCTTTGATCTTCCTCATCCGTGTCATAGTTTACGGTCTAGAGTTCCTAAACATATTTTGGAGGATTTATACCGAAGTATTTTTTTTCTTTCGATGTTATTGTTAATGGTACTTTTATTCTTTAACATCAGTTCCCAACTGCCCCTCGCTAGTGCACAGGAATCCAGCGGGTATTTGTATGTTTTCCGTATTCTGTGGTCTTGCCAAACGCACCCTCGTGAGCTTAGCCTTTGATGGCGTCTTTGGGATTTGCTCCGTTGGCAACTAGGTCACCTGTGAGCGGATAGTTTTGCTCCTTCGTGGTACTTTTTCTTTCCTGACCACACTAGCAGTGACTTCCAAGACCGTGCTGGACAGAAGTGGCGAGAGCTCGCACTCCTATGTGCTCCAGATCACAGAGTGGAAAGCTTTCAGACTGCCGTCGTGGAGCCCGAGGCTTTTTGTCAACACCCTTTGTTAAGTTTCGGCATTGGTTTCTGTTCTGTGTTTGCTGAGTTTTTGTTGTGAATGGATATTAAAAATTTTAAATGCTTTCCCTGCAAGTGCTAAAAGTATTATATAGCATTTTTTGAAATTAATATGGTGAATTTAATTTCTTGATTTAAAAAAAAATATTGACTGAGTTATGTGTCACCAAGATAAACCTCTCTTGGTAATATATTATCTTTTTTATATTGATGAATTTATTTTGTTACTTTTTTGAGATTTTTTATCTATGTTCATGAGGGTTACTGGTCTATAGTTTCCTTTTCTGGAATGTTTAAATCCGGTATTGCATTGTTAATAGTCAAATTAAAAGATAAGCATGTTTTTATCTTGATTAAGAGAAAAGGGACTAGAGTCAATATTGAATAAAAATTGTTTAAAATCATCAGATTTAGTGGATAAATATGTCAAATACATTCCAGACCTTAGGACAATTTAGTAATTTAAAATTTTATTAATGTTCCTGCTTAATCTGTGTGTTAAAGATGGATTGTTTTTCTATTTAGGCTTTTATATCTTCTACCCCTAGAAAACAAAACAAAACAAAACAAAACAAAACAACCCCCCCAAAACATCTGGAGACACAAGGTGTCTTAACAAAATCAACGATTGTTATAATCCCACCACTGTTCTTCAGCTGTTTTTATAAACGAACACCGAATTATGGGGATGTTTTATTGGAAAATTAATTCAAATATAACACTTAGCAGAAATCATTTGCTTCGTTTTTCCTTGTTGAAAAGAAAAGAGGCCCTTAGATGAGTGACTTCTCAGTCACGTCTTGACGTCCCCACCTGAGATTTGTCACTGAAGCCTTCTTCCTCACTGTCATTTGTGGCTGGCTGATTTAAGTCTAGAATTCTCTTTTAAAAGTAGAAGTAGTGTTAAGCAAATTTATGTTTTTAATTGAACGAGTAACATCATTATTAGAGAAAATAAAATATAAGCGAAATTTTAAAAATGTGACCCCCAATTTCACCACTGAGATAACTATATAAAGCTAATTTAAGACTTGAGTTTACTCATATATGTGGATAAAAATTCTGAACCTACCTACCCCACAGTCTTAATATTAGTTATTTTGGTCTATGGATAAGCTAAAATGGAATCAGTGAATCCCAAATTATTAGACATTTAGATATTTCTTATGTGTTCAGTATAAAAAACCTAAAATGAATAGAATATATAATGTATTCCTGATAAAGTCTTTAAATACTCCCTTCTGGTAAATTCGCGGAAATGCAATCATAATGGCCTTCCAGAAATCTCTACAAATTTACATTCCTGCCAACTCTCCATTTTATCAACACTGATTTTAATTTTTTTATCCAAAAGACAAATATTTTTGTTTTAATTTCCAATTCTGTTAAGCAGTGAAATTAATCTTTTAAACTATCTTCTACCTTGTTGGTGCTTCATAATTTCGATTTTGTGGATTACCTTTGTTGAGGGCCTACTGTGTGCAGTGCATCAGCTCAGAATTCGACACTTGTTGTGGCCTCTGGGAGTACAGACTGCAAAGGGGAGTTAAGTAAACAAAAAGTGATTCTTACTTAAGATAGACTGGAGTACGAGCTACGACAGGAGGAAGGGGCCCCGGGATACAGAGGACCAGGCAGCTACAGTCCGTGGTCACGTGGAGCGCAGCGCCCTCGCGGTGATGGGGCTCGGGCCGGCAGGGCGCCCGGGGC
>NW_006443225.1:22439715-22448870 GCF_000325575.1 Pteropus alecto | reverse complement strand
GCTCGTGGCAGCAGGGAGGGGGCGGCACTGCCCGACCGTGGAGGCCCTGAGCGGAACAGCTGGGTCTGATCCCGGGGCCCTCTGCAGCCTCCCGATTCCTGGCGGCCAGGCCACCCAGAGGCCTTACCGCGCGAGGACACTCGCCCGGGGCTCGTGGGTGAAGCTGGAGAAGGCAGGAGTCGTGTCACTTGTTTTAATGAGATAAACGCGCGTGACCCTGTCGTGTGAACTGTGCAGCTGCAGCTGATGCGACATGGCATCGCCCTCATCGGTCCCCCTGCACGCCGGCCGCTCTGCTGTCACGTGCTCCATGTGAAACTACCTCCCGGTACTTGAGTCCCGGAGTCCTTGCCGTCTGCGGCGCCCTACCTGTTCGGTTCTGCAGGGCACATGGCGTGTGGTGGGCAGGGGGGCGGCCCCGCCTTCTGAGCTGCAGTCCCTTTAGGAGGCTCGGGTGGCGCTTTGTGCCCCAACGTGTCACACAGTCCCTCGGAATGCTCTGAGTGGGGGTCAGAGGTCTGGGCTGGTTCAGGTGTCCAGGAAGCCTTTCCACCTCTACCTGTCCTGCTCCGGCCCCTGAAACAGCTGGGGACTTTGGTGGGACGATGTTGACAGGGCTGCCTGGATCCTGCCTGGTGATGTGCCGCAGACTCGGCCCGCCCAGCCACGGTGCCCATTGCATCAGGCCTGTCCCGCCAGCTCACCGGCCGCGCCATGTGCGTGGGCACTGGGCTCCGGAAAGCTACGGCCGCAGGGTGCACCGGGGACACGCAATAGCACGTGTGGTTTCTGTTATTGTAAAAAAGGACGTTTCACGCAATGATGTTTGTTCATACCGAGGGGAGGGAGGAGAGTCACGGAGAAGGGTCTGAGTTGGGGGGTGACCAGCAGCGCCCCTGAGTCCTGCGTGTGCTGCTGCCTGGCTCCGTGTGCCTGGACAGAGCTGGGGCTGCTTAGTCGTCTGTTAACACAGCCAGTGCCGGGTCCCTGCATGCGGTGAAGCTGGCGATGGAACTGATCTCCCTGCTGAGCGCCAAGAACTTGATCACATGGCGTTTACAGGAATATCGCGTACCCCGCTTCCCATATGTATGTTTGGTCTTGTCTCCTTGCCTCGACTGTAACGTGGGAAAAGAATTCTTTTTCCTTCCCCTGCTGTCTCCAGATGGAAAGTGCATTCTGCATGGTGTTTTGCCTCCTGGCACCTGACCTGGTCAATAACGGGTCCCAGGGAGGCGTGAGAAGGAGCCGTCGGCTTTGTGCGACTGGCGGCATCCTGAACACATCGAATGTCTCTAAAAAGCCATAAACCTATACATTAAAAAAATGTTTTCCTGGAATTGTGTCATCCTGCCCAAAATGTTTAGAGGACATTAGTATTCCAAACTCGTGTGTGTTGCTAACGTAGAGCAGCTGCACCTGGCAAATTTGCTGTTTTGGTGACATTGGCCATTTCGATGAGCTTGCAGAAAGGAAGAAATCACACCCAAAAAAGCACAAACTCTTACACAATTGCACTTCAAGGTTATCCGTTTGACTTTGCAGTCTTTGCTTCCAAAGGAAAACAATGTAACCCAAAGCGATCGGAAAGGTAGACGCACTTAAAATATTTTTGATGCCATGTGTCGATCTACTGTAAAAGTTATAAAACAACATTAAATGAGGAATGCAGGGTAAAAGTCCGTCAAGTCTAAAGGAAAACCCATCCTTGTTTATCGTTGTCCTAGCTGGAATCCACTGGGGACTGATTCTCTCTTTTGAAACAAGTTCTTTGTATTCTGTAGATTGTCCCTTCCTTCTGAGTTGCTAATTAGCTGCCCCTGAGGATGGTGACAGTGACATTTTCAGGGAACTTGTTTCAGCATTGAAAGACCATGTCACAATTAGATAACTGTGGTTTGTTATAAGTGTTAAAATCATTCAAGACAAATATAACTTGTAAATTCTAGTCATGATTTTTTTCCAAAACTGTAAAGCTAAACCCTGAATAGAAGTTACGGTGACTTTTCTAAAGAGAGTTCTAGAGAAAAATATATCCTTTCTTATAGGTAGCATATTCAGGAAACACTTTACAGGATAAAGAGTATCTCTCCAGGTTTAAAAAGTACTTTTAAATGTTATTAAAACAGAGAGAAAGCTGGCCACTTACCGCAATTTTCCTACTTGAATTTATGAGTGTTTATAGTAAAAGCAAATGGTTTGAGGTGCTTCGGTATCGTATATCCAACCTCAGAACCTTATAAGGAGGATCGCACACCTTCGTGCATTTAAACTATGCATCGTGTACAGACGGGGCTTCCTGAAGACAGCGAAGTCCGGCTTCTGGTCCAGGCTGGCGAGGTCATTGAGCAGAGAACGGAAATTGAACAACTTACTCAGAGTCGAAGGGGCGCGGGTTTGTTTGCACGTGATTCATGTAAGTTTCAGCCCTTTTCGGGCTGAACAGAAAAGAAGAAAGTCCACGTCAGGAGACTCGTGGGGACCGTGCGCTGATGGAACCTGGGTCCCCGCCCCGTCACAGGCGGCGGACGCGGTTAACGTGTCGGACGCGGTTAACGTGTCGGATGCGGTTAACGTGTCGGCTGATAGATGCGCGATCCTGTTTTCTCTCAAACAGCGTAGGTGCTCTGACCCTACCCGTTGTAAATGTGCTTGTGGTGTAGGTGGCCAGTGCCACAGCAGTGCTGAGCTGCGCGATTCAGGGAGCTGCTTGGAAGGCGCCCGGCAAGGGGCTGACGGTGTCGGGACGTGGCGGGAGAGCCTGGCTGCGTCCCGTGCTGCAGGCGTCGAGCGCGCTGCCAGGGACAGGACCATGCGGCCCGCCGGACGGTGTCCACTCAGGCCCACGGTGTTCGCCCACCATCTTGATTCGAGTTCCATGAGGCTACGGAGAGGGCATCCGCCGTCCGCTTCGACACAGTGCTGAGGATGCTCAGGGCGGGGAGGACGGCGCCTCGGAGCTTTCGCCTGCATCTTCGCCGAGGACCTTGCTAACCGGAGCAGCGCGCCGTGCTCCGCGTTGCCAGTCCGCGCAGGTGAAAGGGATTTACTGAGAGCGCGGCCCGCAGTTCGCTCGAAAGCGGGGGCCGCGTGCTTATTTCATGCTGTTTCGTACTGTTCTGACAAGCACCGTTATCAAAATTAGTTCAATGTATTTCTGATCGCTTTCTTCCCAGTTTCCAAATTTTCTTCATGTTCTTTTTATCTACAGCCTCCTGGTGTTTCAGAAAACAAGCCGAACCCCCATTTTTTCCCTTACTTTGTGTTTTGGTGGCTCCTGGCCAGCCTCTGCAGCCCCGTCCTGCATGGGCTGGGCTCCTGGCAGGTGATGGTCACGAGCAGATGTGGAGATTCCCCTGACATGCTCGGGGTGTTAGAATGTGGGCCAGCTGGACACTCCCCTACCTAGGCGCCCCAGTTCATCCTGCTTGTTATGAAGAACGCTGCTGAAGGACATGCCCAGAGGTTCTCCCGAGAAACAGGCGCACAGCCGGCTCCGCAGGCACGGTGCTGGCATGAGCAGGTTCGCGGCAGGGTGGCGGTGTTCTCCCGGTTTAACTGCCGTGGTACGTTCTAGTGAAGCTCTCGCTGTTTTCCTGTGTGTCTTAGTCACTGAACATTACCGGTCACGTCGGCGTGAAGTCTTTATCTGGTTAGAGTCATAGCGTGTCATCGCCTTCTACACTGTTACACCCTAGACCTTCTTTGTCACATGTCCTTCGCAGTGAATTTATCTGCAATGTTAAGGGCTGGGTGAGGCTCAAGTCTGTAGTGGGAAAAATAATTTTTTTGGATTTCTTTGAATAGCATGCTTTAAAATAGTTTTCTAATTCAAAATTTTTATATGAGAATAAAGAGCAAATCATATCTGCTAGAATGTAAGAGACACGTTCATTTTAGGAGGAAGGAATATAATACTAGAAGGAAATATAAATCTACACAAATGAAGATGTCAGAAATGGTAAAAGTAAGAAAAATGTAAGTGTAAGTATTTTGTCTTTTTTAATAGCTTAATAACATATTTGACCTAAAATATAAGTAGCTTGTGACGTTTATAACATACTATATAGTGAAAAGCATGACCATAATAACACGGAAGATTAGAGCGGGGGCGGGGGACATGGAAGTATAGAAAGTTGTGAGCCAAGTGTATTGAAGGTAGCCGTGGTAAATTCACAATTTATATTGCAGCCCTAGTTCAACCAGTAAACCAGTAAAGTCCATAGTGGATATTAAATGGATCCTTAAAAAATATTCAGCCCACACCAAGGGAGAAAAAGAAGGACGAAGGATCATAGAATAATTAGAAAACATCCGCAACATAGTAGTTTTAAGTCTGATCATACCGATAATTATGATGCATTAAATATAAAGGATTGAGAAAACCCATTGAAGGGCAGGAAAAAATGTTAGCCTTGGATAGGATAAAGCAACACCCAACTACGTGCTCCTTTCAGGAAACCCACATGGACTATTAAGACAAAAAATGAAGACAACTAGATGGGAAAACATACTCCACACAATCACTAATCTAAAGGAGGCTGGAGAGTCTGTCACCTCGGAAAACAGGTCTCAGGGTTAGGAACGTGGGTCAAAATCCAGATGGACATTACACAGTGACAAAGGGGCCAGTGCCTCAGGCAGAAGCAGCAGCCCTAAATATGTATGCACTTAACAACAACACTTCAAAATACGCAAGAAGCGAAAAACAGAACCGAAAATAGACAATTCACAATTGTAGTTGGAGACTGCAACCCTCCTCTCTCTTTCTGACTGAACAAAGACTATAAAAAACTTGAACAGCACAATCAACTGTATTCAGAACACTCCATACAACTGCGAAATACACATTTTTCAAGTGGAAACAGAACATTTACCACGATAGACCATATTTTGTCATAATACAAACCTCAATATAATTAAAAGAAAAAAATCCAAAGTATTTTCACTGAACAAAAGATAATTAAGCTAGAAATCGATAATAAAGTTATCTGGGAAATCTCCAAATATTCAGGATCTAAACAGTAGCGCACGACATGGATGAAAAGTAAACCACAAGGAAATTAGAAAAGACTTCGAAAAATGAACACAGCATATCAAGACTTGTGGGACGCAGCTGAATTCGTGCTCGGAGGGAAATGTATAGCAGTAAATGCTTTACTAGGAAAGACATGATCTCAAAACCTAAATTTCCTCAAACTAGAAAAATAGAACAAATTAAACCCAAAGTAAATTAAGGAAAAGAATCAAAACAAAAGCAGATACTAAAGAAATCGAAAATAGAAAAATAGAGAAAAGTAGCAAAACCAAAAGCTGGTTCCCTGAAACGATCCATATGATTACAATCCTCTAACTAGACTGATCAAGAAAAAAGAAGACACCAATTACTTATGCCAGCAATGAGTGAGGGGACATCAGTGCATATCCTACACACGGTCGGGTCATAGGGAAGATGAGCGACTTTATGCCGGCGAATCTGATAACTTAGATGAACAGATTCCCGGATAGATCCACTTACCAAATTCAGTCAGGAAGGCCGACGATCCGAAGAGCCCTCTGTGCTCAATACATTGCACTCGTAACTACTTTACCTCCCCGTGAACAGCAGCCACAACAAAACGACAGAAAACTTCAGGCCCAGGAGGGCTCATTGGTGAATTTTCTCGAAGAGTTAAAGAACCACGGTATCCTTTCTATAAGGCTTTTCCAGAAAATAGAGAAGTACTGAATTAAATCAACGAGGCCACAAGTATTAAGATATAAAAACGACGCCAAAACATTACAAGGGAACTACAGGGCCATGTCCTTCATAAACGTAGACGGAACTGTCGCTAACGTGATACAATTAAAGCCAGCAATTATGGAAATGACGGGAGGTCGTGATCCAGCGGAATCACATGCCAGGAATGTAAAGTTCGCTCAACATGTAGAGCTCAGTCAGACTCCGCTTTAGCAACAGACTGAGAAAAGTAAAACACGTGATCGCCTATTTAGTAGATGCAGAAAAAGTATTCGGAGAATGTCAACATCCGTTCAGGATGAAAACTCGACAAACGAGGCCTGGAGAGAGATTGTAATGACCCTAAAAGGTCGTTCATGTAAACCACTTAGCGTCACCCTCGGGCTAAAGACTAAATGCTTTCCACCTGAAACAGAAAACAAGAAGAGCATCCGTTCTCCCCGCCTCTGTCCAAAATTACGCTGGAAATTTTAGCCAGTACAATAAGACAAGAAAAAGAAAGAAAAGACATAGGCCGAAAAGAAAGAAATAAAATCTCCTTTATTTGCAGCGGCACGATCATCCATGTAGAAAATCCCGAATAGTCTACGGAAGGCCACTGGAACTATTAAGGAGTTTAGTAAAATCCTCACGGGATAAAGGCCAAGTGAGGGCGTGGGCCACACGGGCTTCGCTCCCACTGCCTTAGAAGGTCCCCATGCGCAAGGGCCTGCTGTCAGGGAGCAGTCGTTTGAAGACGCTGTTAAGGAGCTTTGAGATTCAGGTAGGAAAGACAGCCAGAGAGTACGCGGAGCTGTCTCAGGGGATGTCAGCGCTCGTCGGCGGATGACAGGTACGTCACCCTCCGAAGCCGGGAGGCAGGTGTGAGGTGTCCCTCGTCTAGGCGTGACGGCAGTCGTGGCGGTGTTTCTACGTGCGTCCTCATGGCACTGGTGTGTGTCTTTCCTAAAGCAGTATTTCTTTGGTTTCTTTCTTTAACAAGTGAGTAAAATTACTTATGAGAATGTCAGATTTTTGGCGAGCCCCTCGCCCCGCAGTTCGGTCGCGAGTTAAAATTCCGTTCTGTGCAGAGCATCTAACCCTGTGGCGTTTCAGTCCTGGAGACTCAGATGCGGAGACGTGAGGCCCGATGTCGACCCCGGGCCCGGCGCCGGGCGTGGACGGGAGTGTGAAGGAACGCGTTTCGCCCGTGTCACGCCTCACAGTCGAGGGAGCGCCTGTCCCCTTGCCAGCCAGCGTGTCCGACCCGAAGGAGCAGCCATGTCCTCTTGGCCCGTTTCTCTGTTCAGCATGATGGAAAAAAAAGACAAAACCAAATTCTCAGTGAGCGCGGCCAGGTCATTTCGACTGTTTTCTGCTGCGCCTGCACAGATACCGGCTCCCAACAGAACTTCACCTGGCTTCAGGCAGAAACTCCTGGATGGCATTGCCTTATTCCCACCCTGGGCTCTATTTTAACTGGACTTTTATTTAAGACTGAGCTACTCTCCAGTCCTGATCTCCACCTATTGGAAAAGACCATAATTTTTATTTTAGTTTAATTCTCACTCTTTCTTCTTAGGCGGGGATTGCTACTCACCCCTTGCCTTCATCGGCTTTCCAATGTTTGAGGTAAATGTTTTATCCGACGAATCGTTTGTAGTTTTCTGTCTCCATGTCGGCAATGCTCTCCCTGTCCGCCGCCTCTTCATCACACAGTCCGACTGATTTTTACCTCCAAATACTCCATCTTCCTCCATGGCCTGCCTGCCTTCTTTAAGACTTTCTTCGGGAGATTCCGACTGTTTTTCCTTGGATCCATGACAAGCTTTCTAGCTCTGTTGCATGGCGTGGCCTTGCATAAATCTGCCCAATACCCACTCGGGCTTTACGACTAGGTCACTCCCTTCCTTAAAGTCCTTCCATGTCCCCTGTCACCTACAGGATGGAGCCGGGTTCGTGGACCCGCACACACAGGTTCACGCGGGTTCTCAGTGTCTCTCGCCCTTCTTAGCTCCAGTCCTGCTCCGGCGACACCCCATATTGGTGCGTGGCCCCAGGCGTGCAGCGCCAGTCTGAGCCCGTGGCTGGCTGTGGCCCTTCGCAAGCTCTGGCTTCTTCGTCCAGAGGAAAACCTCCCCACCCCCAACCACCTGTCCGTCCACCACGGCTTGGCTGTTTCTTCTTTGTGCTTCCAAAATGACCATCTTTGTTTTTTTAAATTTATAGTTCATCAAAATAAAATTGCATGCCTGTTTCTTGCACTCAACTATATGCTTTTTTGAGGACAGGAAATGTGTATTTTAATTTTTAATTTTAATTTTTAATACCTAGCCCAATACATGACGCACCGTCTTATTTACTCAATGGTTGCTTTCAATAAATAAATGACATTCCAGATAGAATTTCTCCAAACTTGGAAGAGCCAGGAAACACAGGGAAATACATGGGCTGTGCTTGGCTTCTTGATGTGGTGATCGTGGTTTTGGGGTGACAGGGGCACCGCAGCTGAAAGCACTGGACTGGAAACGTGTGCCCCTCCCGCCCCTGGAGAGCTTTGGAAGTCATCAGTGTGCCTGAGGCCAACCGAAGCAGGGCCCCAGCGTGGGGCCAGCACTGCTTTCCTACGAGCCCATGCGACTCTCGGGCGCAGCCGCGGCTGGGAACGCTGCGTAAAGCAAGCCCGCGGTGTTTTAGCACAAGTTAGACAAGCAAACGCTATGCCAGGAGCCAAGGAGAAGTGGTGGAGCAGAGCCGTGTGCGCGTGGGGTCTCGGGGGGCGGGCGGGGAGGCCCGAGCACAGGGCAAGGGCGAAGCCAAGGCCGTGCGGGAAGGGGAGCGTGGGCATCTGCCGGGGGCTTGGTGGCCTCTTCAGTTACAAGGTGGGTCCCAAAGTGGGATTCGAAGGAGGAAGCTGAAGGAGGCAGACCGGTGTTGTGTCTGTGGAGGCCTGTGACGTGGAGAACCCGCACGAGCCTCTCTTCGGTAAAGAATGCCTCAAGGAAGTTGTCACTTGTCTTTTGTATCTTTAATGTCAGATTTTGCTCCCCAAATTGACTTCTTGAAATTCTCATTGTACACTCTACTTGTGAGCTATTGTTTGTGTTATATTTTTAACTGTTAGGCACATGGTTCTTTATTAAGCCCACGGTCTAGTCCGTAATCTGAGCCGTGAGGAAGTAGCATTTCTTTGTCTTCCCTGCTAATAAGTAATGAGGCAGCTTCTCACGAATCTGGTGCTCCTGACACGAGTCACCTCGGCACGTACTGGACTAGAATCGCAAGAAGCCACTATTGGATTGGAAGCAGCACTGGCTCCTGTCCCTTCGCTATGTAAATCTGGCTTTTGAGAAGATGTCGTAGCAGCAGGAACTGTCAGGCCACCTGCCATCACCTGCCATCAAGTCCGTCTCCCCCACTGGCACGAGCCTCTTTC
>NW_006443225.1:22426518-22439694 GCF_000325575.1 Pteropus alecto | reverse complement strand
GGAAATTTATTATCAAGTAAAAGAATATATTCATGAATATATTCAAGAATATTATCACTCGGGTTTTCCCGGGACTTTGAAACAAGACTTTATCTTTTAGTCTTTTAGTATGCTCCTTACTGTAGCTCACACAGGCCTTAGATGAGCACCTGCTACACGCAAGGCACGAGGTACAGCGGTCGGGTTTAGCTGAGAGGCACGGACGGTCGCCAGGGGCCGCCTGGGCCCGCGGGCAGTGCCAGCGCGGTGTCCGCTACGTTTTCATTCATACCCGTGATGAAGTCGCAGTGAGAGATCAGCAGCAACAACTAATAACAAAATAGAGCATATTAAGGTACAGCAATGAAAGTTCTGTGAATGTGGCGTTATTAAGATCAGGTGACCTGAGCGCAGATGCTGTGATCTGACTCATGATGGCCGCGGGGTGGACGATGGCATGGAGTGCGGGGCGGGACGACCCACCACCAGGAGGGGTGGAGCGGGCGCCCGCGTTCGGCCTCCCGCTCGGAATGGCGCGCGTGTTAGAACCCGCGCTGGTTTGTTCTGGCCTCTGACGCGCTTCGGGCACCGTCAGCGCCGGCCCAGGCGGCGGGGCCGAGGCTCAGGGAAGACCTCGGGCTCGTCGCTGACAGATTTCAGTAAGAAGACGTGTCCTACGAGGTCCTTCATCTCCGTTGTTAAATCATCGCGATGATCTTCCAAAGGCAGTAGAGTCACTCAGGTTTTATGGAGTGGAAAGTGTCGCAGTGGCAGAGTCCCCTCTCCGTGGTCACTTGTCTGCTGCACAAGCTTGACTTGCCAGTGATGGTGTTGGGGTCTCTGCTGTGCCGGCTGCTGCAGTGGGATCTTGGGGCGAGTACCAGGCCTGAACGACGAGCCGGTGCCATGTACGTTGGGGCCACTGTCCTGTGAAGAGGCTGGCTTGTGGGGGATGGCGTGGGGCTGGCCATCAAAGATGGTGATTCTGGGGTTCGGAGGAGAGAGGACGAGGACCTGGTGTGGTGGGAGGAAGGCTGAGACAGAGGCAGAGGCGGTCACAGGGCGCCTCGCGCAGTCACACACCTGAAACTTATGCCCTTGGAAACCAGAGTCACCCGAACGCATCTAACTTAGAAAAGGGCCGGGTTCGAGAGCTGTGCTGGACGCAGGATGCGATCGGTTTGATGCGGGGAAAGGCGGGGATCTCTCTTAGGGTGACTTTGGTCGCACACGCATCTTCCTGTTCAGCATTTATCAGCAGTATTTATCGTATCGGAATTTTCTACAGTTACTTACAATGATCCCATTCGTAAGCTCTTTGCATCTTTTCTGAAAGAATTTGTGGGACACGTGGCCTTTCTTCCTCACTCTGCCAGTCTCTGAAATGGTCGTTCCGCATTCTGCTGGCCACCTGTCCCCTTCTCTCCTCCCCGCTTCCCTTCTCGAAAGTCCGAATCCTGTTCTCGCGACGGTGTCGTGCCAGCCTTACTCTTAATTTTTCTACTTCACAAACCTAAAGCCAAAAAGGATTGGCCGTCCCTATAGCCTTTGCTTATTGACTGTTTTCCCTCTGTTGGGTAGTGAACCCACAAGCGTTGTTGTGTTTAATACTTAGAATAAAATCGAGCTCCTCCTGTGTGACTCAGTGGACGCTGTGACCACGTCCTTTCCAGAATTCGAATGAAGCCGGGCATGGCCGGCTCGGGGGCCGTGCTCGGGCTGCACAGCCGAGGGGCGCGAGGCGACGGCGCCTGACGCGCTGTGCTACGACCCTCTCCCCTCCCCGGCAGAGGGGGCTGGGGCAGGGCTTCTGCGAGGCGGCACGTAGTGTCCACATTCGAAAAGCTGGGCTAACGGATCGCTGAGACACAGGAGAGTCGAGTGCTCTCTGGAGCGTCTGAGCCGAGCGCGACACATTGCGCAGAACAGTTATGTAAGACTTTGATCATCCGAATGATATCTTTGTAGAATTTTTATTTTACTTCTGTTTGGAACTGTTAGATCAGACATCTTTTTTTTTTTTTTTTTACCTTCTTCCATTATTACTACTATTTATATGAGAATTATTTTCAAGGCGACCCATGAAGAGAATAATTCAGGAGTCACAAATCTGTTTCTGCAGTCACTGTCACATATGCTTCAGAGGCCATCTGTTCAATGTGCTTTGCTAGTTTTCATTAATTTCGCTTTTTAATTTTTGGTCTTTACATTTGTGTAGTTTCATACAGTGCCCCGTGAAGGGTAGGTTTTTAAAGAATTAGCAGAGAAATTAAAGGCGATAAATCTTACGGCGCGAAACCGCAAGGGAGCTCCAGCTTGTTTGGAATGTCTGCGACGGGCGGCTCTTCACACAGCGGCAGGTTTATCCCAAGTGGTCGCGGGGTCAGGGACGAAGGGACACTCTAGTACGGGAATGAAGTTGCCAGGGGGATGAGTGAGGGATGGGCTCACAACACACTGCGAATCTTCCCGGATAAACCGTGAGAAGTGCACGACCCACCGGCGCCGACATCGTTTGGTTTCCTCCGTGGAGACGCGTAGGAGTTAAGCCTTCACCCGCGGTTTAACGGACCTGCCGCTCAGATCGTCCGCCCACCCTCCCGCGCGCTCACCTCCGTTTTCTCTCCCAGCGAGGTATTTATTCGGGGATGTGTGTCCCCAGATATCTTTCTCTTTATCTCTCTGTAGGTTTTCCCAGACAGACGCGTGTCGATGATTCCTGTGTATGAATGAGTGCACACATATGGATACGCGTGCACGCGTTTCTCACTGCGTAGCCAGTTACCGTCGGTCCAGGTGACAGTACCGGAAAGCAGCCTGTCCTGGGCCAAGCGGAGCGGTGAGGCTTAGGTCGGTCTCTGATGGGAGGTGGTGGATGAGAGGGACTTCTGCACCTAGACTAGTGTGAAACTCCTTAGGACCCTGCCTGGAGAAACACCGCCCACTGCGCCGGCCGTCCCAGCGGGCAGTGAAATCGGTAAGCAAGGAAACAGAGACTGACCTGTAGTGATCATTGCCGTCTTTCTGCACACTCTTCTCTAAAATTTTAGTGTCCGAGACGAGTAAGAAACTATGTGTATGTGATGAATGTAACTCGAGGATAATTTCGCCTACTGCATTTTGTGCTTTTTAAAGAGTTTTTTTTTTTTTTTTTTTTTTTTTTTTTTTCGTTTTTTTTTTTTTTTTTTTTTTTTTTTTGTGGCCAGAAATCGTGCTTATGAAGGCACAAATGGAGAGTCCCATCTTTCATAGCTAATGCATGTGCACACTGTGCGTAGTTTGATCCATACTGCAGTAGCTTTTAACTCGGAAGATTTAAAATTGCCTGTTATTGTTCAGTGAGCACTCTGTTGTTGGTACATTTCCCACTCTGGTCCTGTTAAAACGGCTTGCCGGTTTCCAGAATTTTTGCCAAGTGTCAGCAGTTGCTACCGTTTTTCTCTTTGAGTACCCATCGTCCCTCTAATCAATGTATGGATATGCACTTTATATGCATACCCACATTAATTCAAGTTCAGGACTGTGTTTTATAATTTTTATAATTGCCCAGAGCAGCAGAGCTAGGCATGATTTGCTCCTTGCTAAATAATCAGACGATATCAATAACTTAAGGCGTAACAATTGGAGGAAGGTTATGTTAATGAATGAGTTTATTATTTTAAGAAGATTTAGCAATTATGCATTCTCTAATATTGATTTCCACTAAATTCTGTCTTGAAATCAGAGAGGCTGGTGATAAACCTTTCATCCAGCTCCACCGCAGTAGACTTAAGGAGTGAACTGGCTGCCTGCACGGCCCACACCTGGCTTCATATAGCAGCGAGCTGCATGATGGGTGTCATCTCAATAAAAAAAAAGAGAGAACAGGTGTGGCTGGATCCGAAGTATGTTGACCAATGTGAAAGCAGGGGGAAGTGTGGCAAGCTACGGATCGGTTTATGTCCCTTTGGTATTATTTGACATCTCTCTTTGGAACATACTTTATTTCATGTATGTGAATTACATTTACCTGTCACTGTGGGTTGCCACCCATGAGTAGGTCCTTGAGGAAAAATGCCATAATAAAACGAACAAGATAAAAAATGCGGACGTCAATATTTTAATGTGTAGGTAGGCAGGTGTGACACGTTAGATGACAAACCGCCACTTTGAGCGGCTTGAGAAAATATGTGCACAGGGTCAGCTTCCTTGAAGAAGAAGCGGAAGGTAAACTGCTCCTCCGCCTCGTCCCCATCTGTTAGAAACCGGCTGGTTTCCGATCCTTTGTCACTGTCGCCGAAACGCTTCACCGTGTGGCATACGACTCACCAGCGCTTCTCGTTTGAGAACTGTCCTGTAGTCCACCTTCCCTCTCCGAGAAAAGCAACATTCACGTTAAGATCGATGAGTTTGGATTGATCCGAAATTGTCGATAATCTCCGTATGTCCGTGCGCCTCGCGCACAGCAAGTCCCTAGTAAACGTTTGCTGCGTGCATGCGTGAGTAATCGAATGGATGAAATCTTTCCTGCTCTCAAAAAGCGTTGCATTTGTTGGGGAAATTGAAACGAGAGAATAATAACTAATCAAATTAAGAGCAAGACTGGTGTCTGAGGGTTATGCAGACAGACGCGCTCAGGGGGCAAGGTCGAGAGCGAGCACACGCGTGCTGCACGGGGTCGCGAGGTCGCGTTGGACGCGGAAGTCTCGTTCCTCTGATTTACACATTTATTATGCACTTTTCTGTAGCTCCGGAGTACTCTGTCGGAGAACCTGTTTTACCACAAGAAGAAAGCTTAAAATTATATAATTGTATTAACCAATGTTATCCCAATAAACCTAATAAAAAAAAAAAAATGGAACCTAGGCCTTACCGACTCTGTGAGGCTGAGCACTAGGACCTGGGGGAGCAGTGCAGAGGGCAGGGCACACTGTCACTGGGAGGTCCCCCAGGGCGGGGTCCACCCTGGGCAGTGGCGTCAGGTGACCTGGGTTGATTGGTCTGCTCCTTGATATGTGGGTGCCATGCCAGTTCCTGACGTGTGTTGTAGGGAGCACCCTGCGAGGCATGCGTTTCATCCCTGTTTAATCGACGAGTTGGAAGCCCATGGGAGTCAGGTGATGTGCCCGGTTCTCACAGCTCCTGGGGACGCTTGAGGGCAGCTTTTAAAGACGTCTGTGGGGACATATTGGCTTTGCCGTTGAGATAAAGCTTGTCACTTTTTTTTGGGTACAAAATATAGTCTTGGAGCTTCAGATAGGACCTAATAATGTTATTTAGGATATGGGTTATAACATATAAGATTTCCAGTTTCTACTAGCTGTACAGAAAAGATCCCCCAAGATTTAGTTGATGAATAATATAATGGCTAATAATTTAAAATGTAGTTACTAAATGTTTATGTCTACTTAACTACACAAAAGATATTTTACTGTAGAATGTCTAAATGCGTGTTTCATTTTCATGAGTAAAAGTGTTAGCAACATTTTGTCAAAATGAGTTCTTCATTTTTTAGTACTTGCCGTATTTATATCTATATTCAGAATGTTTCTATTATAATTCCCAGGCTACGCGGTGATGTCTATAATGCTGTAAGGTCACTTTTTCACTGCTGACGCATTCCGGGTTAATGACGGGGGTAGCACACTCACTCATTCACAAGACTGGAATGCAGAATGGTGAGTCGTCACACCTGCGGCTACGTGTGTCTCTGGCATTTTGTTTATTTGCACGGAGATGGCGAGGAGCAGCCGACGCGCAGGGACAGCAGAGGTTTTATCTGGAGCTGTCAGGAGGTGAGGGAGCCTACGCTAAGGTCCGTCCACCTCGCAGGGAAAGCTCCTCCAGGAGGAGTTTGGGGACCAGCCCCATTCTGTGTGAAAGCAGAGTGTGTGGGAGGTGACCTGTGCTGGTTCAGGTGGCACACATTCACCCTGCAGTCTCGTGTGACAAACGACTGTACGGAACACTGTTGGCAGTAGTCCAGAAAATGGTTAAATCAAAAAATAGTTTCTCAAGCAAAGCAATTCCTTAAAGTGGGAAGAATTGAGAGGGACTAAGGGACAGGGACACCTAGTCTTCAGTTACGGGTGTTGTGGCTGTGGCAGCAGGTGGCCTGCGTGGGAAGAGAGAGCAGGCAGCGGTGGCCGTCCCCTGCCCGGGGCCGTCCGGGGCCACCGGGCCCCGGTGTCCAGAGGCCGTTATTTCTTGCTGCTTCTGACTGTGTCTCGCGAGGGGTGGTCGACCACCTCTGGGAAGGGGTGGCGTCGTCTTCCTTTACCCACTACACGTGTCACTTTTATTTGGGGACTGTTTACTAGCTTCATTGCTTTTCCGTCTTTGGACTCATTTGTTTTTATTTTATTATATATTTATTACTTAAACGTTTTTTTCTTTTTGCTTTCCTTTGGTTTATTTTGAATTGCATTTTTAATTAGTAGTTTTTATTCATTTTTGTTTGCCGGTCGACGTATATAATCGGTCCCGTTAGGGAACTATTTTATAATCTCCTTCTTGGGGGAGTTTGCGTGTCTGGATCGCGTCTCCCCTGAGACCCAGGGTGCGAGTGTCTTCACGTGTGGTACTCCTGTCTGTCTCCCCTCACGCGTGCTGACGACGTGCCTCGGAGCGTCCGTGCCCCTGCTCTTGGCCACTCGGCCCGCCGTGGGCTGAGCAAGGTGAAATGACATCTTCCATTTGCGGTTTCTGTTTCAGTTTAATTGCATTTCCTGTAGGTTTTTTTTTTGTTTTTTCCTCCTCTGTGGAAGTTGCTGCTTTGTGATTTGGTGCTTAGGTTTCCATTTTTCCTGTTTAGAAAGGTTTACATTATTTCTCTTATAATGTCCAATAATCCAACTAGTCTTTAATTCCTTGCATATCATCAATTTATTTCTATTTCCAGACAATAATATGGGTACATTTCCTTTTTTCCCTGCCTCCTTGCTTTATTTCACTACTCTTTTTTAGTTAATATTCTACGGTTTGGTACTGTACTGTTAATTTCTGAAAAATGTTTTTCAAATGTCCTGGGCAGCTTCTGATGACCAGCCAGGTCCTCTCGTTTAACACCAGGATGATACAGTACATGTGAGGTGACAGCCCTCATGCTAAAGACACAGAAAAGTCGCAGGCCCGTCTGGCCGTCTCATACAGCCTGGGTGATGGGGACAGCCTCGGAAGTCGGCCCTCTGCCCCTCCTTCCTGGGTGACCCGGAGGGCCTCCCACGGGGGTGCGTCTTGTCAATTATGGAAATTATTAATGAAGTCTCTTTGCCTCCCTGTTAACTAGTCAGATAATTAATGAGGTTTTAGTTTTCAGCATCCTTTATCCTTTTGACTTCTTAGTTTTTTATAATATTGATTAGGCTTTTAGATCCACATTATCACATAAAATCTGGAAAAACATTTTTAATGTACAGTCGAATTTGAACATCAGAATCTATGGGTTCCAAAGGGGTTTTCGGGGTTGCTTAACTCAGTACGAACCACACAGTGCTCACGGACGTTCTTCTAGTCTTGGGGTTCGCTCTTGAGATGATTCTCTCTGATCGTCTCTCGGCACCTGATTGAGTGAAATGGTGTAGTTTTGTTGCGTTGTTTTACTTTGTTTTAGGAACGTTACCCAGTAAAAGTCCTCAGCGGCGGGAGTGGCAGAGTGTGGGGGGCCAGGTGGCGGGCGGTGGCTCTGCCCCTCGCGTTCCCAGGGCTCAGTCCCCAGCTGGCGGGCGGTGGCTCCGCCCCTCGCGTTCCCACGGCTCGGTCCCGCCCCCTCTGCACAGGGCTCTCCTCACTGTTAGCTGCAGTTTACAGATGGTTTTTGCTCCTCTGTCTAGACTTCCCAAGACGCTCCGTTTCTGAGCTGTTCTCCATCCACAGAAGAGGTCAGTTAAATTCATTACTGGCTGGAGCACAGACGGCATTAAATTCTGAGGTAGAATGCTGCCATAAAGGTGTCACTGGAGAGGGTAAAGAAAAAGCACTTCTGTGGATTCTGTGTAATTTCTCTGGGTCGCCGTGTCCGCCGCGGACTGGCGTCTCCGCGGTGCTTGCGGGCAGACTGTGACTGTCGCGGAGTGTCCTCCACGGCTTTCCCCGCGGCCTCAGTTTCTTGCCACGGCAGCGTGCACCTCTCGTAGGCCCCGTCACACCCAGCACTAATCATCTGAGGTTTGTTTCTTAGGAGTATTGAAACTACAGAGAAGAGGGTTGCTAAAATTGGTGTCTGTTTTCTGTAGTAAGTTATTGTCACTGTCTTCAGAAAATCCCTCCCTTTTTATGGTGCCTCAGAATTTTTTCCTGAGCCTGTTACTGTCTTTTCCCTCAGTTTATCTGTCTTCAGATGGTGCATAAAATTTTATCGCCTTCTTCTTGTCTAGTGGAGTGTTTGGGAAGAATCTCTGATATCATCTACTTGATAAAACCATTATTAGTTCCGTAAATCAACGCATACTGTCATTTAATGAGCACCTTAGAAATTTTTTAAACGCTGCCAAGTAACTAGCACACCATTTTCCTATTATTTAACAATGAAAATGCTATAGAGAATTTAAAATGATTTTTAAAAAGTCCTGTAGTACAGTCTGAAAACTCCAAAGAAATACGTCAGAGAGAGAAATGCGGGAAGGAATTCCTTCGCGTTCACAGACCCGCCCTCCGAATCCGCGTCCTTCCTATCGGCTTTCTGCGCGTGTTCACACTCTGTCCCAGAGAGAGCTGTGAAGCCGCATTCACCTAACAGCGGCTCCTGCCGCGGGAAACACCTTTCCAGACGAGTTTCGGCGCCAGCGCTTTCTGACCTCACCTGTTCGTGGGACGGCGCCGCACAGTGACCTGGATAGGCGAGGGTGCACGCGCCGGCGTCAGCCGCGCTCCCATGTTGAGGCTGAGAAGTTGGGCGCTGGGAGTGGCCACCCCGAGCTGGTCTCCACGCAGACGCATGTGGAGGCGGCGTGGGGCGGACTCTGATTCTGAGGGTGACTTTGAACCTGCGCGTCTCGGAGCTGGAGTGCGGGGTTTCCCGGTGGCTGCGGAGTTGCCCGCCGGGTCTGCGGAGCTGGCTCTGCGTGGAGGACACGGACGTGCTCCCTCTCTCCCTCCGTCAGCACTGGCGGCCTCGTCGCTGACCCGGGCGGTCCTTCGTGGACAGCCCAGCACGGCGACCTGCGAGCTTGGGTGGTCGAGCGGCTTTTTTGCCTCCTAAGTGTCGGATGCGACTTCCTCTTATTCAAAGTTTAATCTGGTGCATCCCTGTACATGTTTCACGATTTAAGCTAAAGTCCATGGTAAACTTATATTAAAACAGATGTAAACGACTTAAAGAGAAACAAGTCTAAGAGACTAGAGAAAAGTCATCTTGGTTATCTGCTCTCATTGCTATAATGAAATTTCCGGTCCAGATTGTACTTGAAATAACAGAATGAAAGCATCTTCTGTGACCAGTCGTGTGCCACTTTGCGGCGCGCGCGCACCCGGTTCCCCTCCTGGGTGAGACGCGTTTGGAGTAATCCTGGGTCATGAATTTTGTATCGAGGCGTCGAAGCATGTCAGTTGCCCCGCCATTCCTGCACGAATGGGGGGAGGTGTGTCGTGAGGGCTGTGGTCGCGCTCACCTGTGAGGGGGTGTCCCCCGTTTCCCGCCCCTTTCTCTGTCGGTGAGCGTCATGCGCACAGCATGTAAAACGCAGTTACCAAAGGCCAAGAGAGATTCCACCTAACGAGAAACTATCCTCTGTTCCCGCAGCCTTGGACTGGGGACGGCTGTCACCAGGAGGACGGGAGAGGACCGGCTGGCCTGGCACTGGGTGAGTGTGACAGCTCGCTGGTCGCGGCGCCAAGGTCACGAGGTTGCCGCCCGCACGGGACTTTCTATGACGGTAAGTGCGACTCCACCGAGTGTGGGGCTTGAAGCGGCCGTCGATGGCCACGTGCGTTCGTGCTTGGCTGTCCCCAGAGCGGCTTTGCTCAGGGCAGGGCGAGGTCTTGGAGATGCTCTGGTGGCGTGTCCGCGGGAGGCGCCGTCTGCGGAAGGAAGGGGGTCGGGTCGGGGTGGAGCCTTCACCGGGCGGCGGAGCGGGCGGCCTGGGGCTCACTGGGGGACGGCAGAGCCGCTTGCCCCTCGGGTTTTCCGTCTGCTCAATGGAGGCCACGTTTCTCTCCCGCTTCACGCTAGAGCGGAAGCTTCCCGGGGCAGAGTCTTTGTCCGCCCTGTGTCCTAGAACAGCCGCGCCCATGGTCCTAGGTCCTCAGCGGCGTAGGGGCCTTGCGACCCAGGGGCTGTGACTGTGGAGTGTCTCGTGCACGGCGAACGCGTAGCTAGGACGGCCAAGCACCGCCGCCTGCTGGGGACTGTCCTGGGTTAAACGTGGAAGGCCGTGGACGCCGGGGACCGCCTCAGTGTCCGGCCGCGAGGCTGGCTCTATGCGCCGGGCGTGGTGACAGCTGCAGACGGCTAGACACCACTTGCGGGGCTCAGCGCCCAACAGCTCGGTCCAGGAGACCGGTGTGGGAACAGGTAAATGACGCCTGACACGGGAGGGTTGCAACGCGTGCTGTGCCACGGAGGAGGGGTGGCTGAGGTGGCCTGGGGACGCCGGGGGGAGTTTGCAGAGGTGACAGCGCAGTGCGTCGTGAAGGCCGAGCCTGGGGGGAGGTGGCCGAGGACAGCCATCTCGCACGGGGCAATGGTGGCGCCAGGGGACACGCGGCTTCCTGCGTCCTCAGCCGTGTCAGCGAGGGCACGTCCAGAGCAAACCGCCCACCGTCCTTCCTCGGAGCGCTGGTGGCCGCAGACACCGTCATTGCCGCCAGATACGCAGAGCGACTTCTGCCACAGGGCTCTCGTGGCTGCCGTCCGCAGTGCTCGGTAGCTCAGCGGAGCGCGGGGACGTGGGTCACGGAGCCCGTGGACCAAGTTTAGGAGGCGCTGAGGGCAGGGACGCTGGGCGCCGTGTGGAGCTGAGGGGAGGCGCCTCGCGGGGGGTGCGGCGGGAGGCTGTGGGCGCCCCTCGGCCAGTGGGCCGTCCTTCTCTGCGGTCCCTCCACGGTCCCCATCAGGTCACTTCTCTGCCAAGGTGTTTAACGAGTGACCTACTTCAAGGCACTTGCTTAAAGAGCATCTGCCGACGCGTCTTCCCTGTGCGCCACGTGGCTGGTATCAGCCTGCGGGGCGGGGGCCGAGGGGGCACGTGTGACCCACAAAGCCGCAGCAGCAGGTGAGTGAGGACGTGAGACGCGCTGGCCTCTGCTCTGGGGGCCTCGCTGGGAAGCGGAGGGAGGGGTCAGAGGAAGCGCCGGCCGCTGGGGAGGGAGGCCCTTGCAGACGCCACCGAGGTCACGTGGGAGGACCCCGCGCCAGCCCGCCATCCGCCATCCGATGCCGGGGGCCGGGGGCGGGCTGTGCGGCCTGCTGGGCCAGACCCCGTGTGTGCAGTTGGTTTAGATTCTGGCTGTGGGGGCTGTGGCCCTGACCCGACAGGCAGTGCTGAGCTGATTTATGATGACATGGCGGGAAGCGGTTTGGACCAATACAGGGATTGGTCCAAAAAGGAGGCTTTTCTCGCGTTGGCTCCTCCCTCCGCCACCGCTGAAGGGGAGGGAGCTGTGGCCCGTTGGGACGCAGAAGGCGACGAACTTATTACCTGAGAGGAGCGGGCGTCTACAGCCTGTCGCCCCCGCCCCCTTCCGCGCTTTTTGGCATAAACTGTGCAGTTTGTGTCATTGCCACGCAGGGCCAAGGGGCAGCTTCGGACCGTCGCCTACGGTGGAGGGGGCCAGAACAGCAGCCCTACAAAAGGCTTTTCTGGGATGGGGAGAGGCTGCCCGAGGAGGGGGTTTGGGCAGGGGCATTAACAAAAGCATTTCACAACCGGGGCTGGCGCTGTGATTCAGAGAAGTCACTCCATGGGCGTGAACAGGAAGCAAAGGCAGCGGGCTGGGGGCGGCCCCCTCCTGCCCCTTTGAAAACCCTGTAGTTTTGCACAACCTTCAGGAAGGGCGGAGTGAGTGTGAACAGTCGTGAGGAAAAGAGACCAGCATAGTCAGTTTTAGTGTTTTTTATTGCACCATACAGTTTTCTTGCTTAAGTATATTTACTTTTCAAAAAAATAATTTTAAATTCCCATGATCAAAATATAATCATGAAATTTAACGTAAGAGTCGTTCAATTAAAAATAGTAAATGTCAGAATAAATAATGAGCAATAATCTGCGAATATTTAGAAAACCTAATCGATTTATAAAAATGCACATGTGAACTCCAGCTCCTCGTGAGAAGAATGGAGTGTTTTATGGAGGCTGGAAACCAATGGGCATTGCGTAATGCTTAGTTTAACATAAGGCAAAAGTCTTCTATCAGGAAAATGACTCAGCAGCTAGTTAAAAAGTGCAAAATATTATAATCACCTTCCCCCAAAGCCGGGGATTCTGCGTACTGGTTTTCATTGAAATCATTTATTGAGCACATTTTCCCCAAATGGTGTCTGTTGAATGATTTTTCCCAGTTGGTGTGTTGACGTACCTGTTCGGGAAGGGGAACTGGGTTGACCAGGGCAGGGAGGCTGTCACCGTGAGTCTTGGTCACTCCTTGAGAGGGACACGTCTTACCCGGAGGTTTGAAATGTGAACTCTGAGTGCGTCCATTTTCATTTAGCATAATATCCTCTAAGTCTATCCATGTCGTTGCAAATGGCAAGATTTCATTCTTTTTATGGCTGAGCCATACACCATCGTAGACATGTGCCACCTTTATCCCGTCATCATTGATGGGCACTTAGGTTGCTTCTGGGCAATTTTTAAAAAATTTGACACCAAAAACAAAAAAAACAAAAAAACAAAAAAACAAAGTGGAACTACATCAAATTAAAAAGCTTTTGCACAACAAAGGAAACCATCAAAAAATGAGAAGCAGCCTATAGAATGGGAGAAAATATTTGGAAACTGTATCTGATAAGGGTTTCATATAAAAACTCAATAACAAAAACCTCAGTCATCTAATTAGAAAAATGGGCGAAGGACCTGAACAGGCAGTTTTCCAGCGGAAACGTGCGGGTGCCCGGCAGGTGCGCGAGGAGATGCTCCGTGTCACTAAGCGTGGGGGTGGGGGGGATGGCAAGCGAAAGCACTGCTGTCAGCGTGTCGGTCACCAAACAGCGCAGACGCTGGCGGCGGCGGGGACCGGGGCCCACTTCCCCACGGGCCGCGAACGGAACGGGCGCAGCCAGCA
>NW_006443225.1:22412290-22426018 GCF_000325575.1 Pteropus alecto | reverse complement strand
CTGCCAGGCCCGCGTGCGTCTGGGCGGCGGGCACCTCGCCACAGGCCTGCGGGTCGGACAGGCGGAGGGAGAGGACGACTTCCATCAAGCCACGTGGGCCACCAAGAAGACACGACACGCCGACTCTCCGGGGCCTCCTCTGCACGCTCTTAGGGGCTCCGAGGTCCCCCGAGGCACCATTCTCAGTCTGAGGCCTGAAAACTGCCAGAGCTTTTGAGACGTGACGTGGGAACGATGTCCCTGGTTCCGTTCCGTGTCTGACGCTTCTGCGCAGCCGCCACCGGCCACCCGCACACACCTTCCCGTCCGCGCCGTCTGCGGCCACGTCGTGCTGCCCGCCTGCCTCCAGGCACCCCAGGCTGAGACTGAGCATCTCGCTCCGTGGGAATGACTCAAACAAGGAGAGAAGAGCTCAATTTAATCACAACACAACTCGGACACTTTGATTTATATCCAAGTATAAAAGTGACACGCTTCAGTGGAGGCATATAACATGAGAAATTATGCAGCAAAACGGATGTTTATGGCAGGCAACAGGAGGAGGGCAGGAGGGTAGGAAGACATAAAAATATTGTTTAAATGAGACCTTCATAACGCTTCTCTCCTTTCTCCTCTTCCTGTCAATATTTTATGAATCAACTTTTGAAATATTTATTCACAATTTTTGCTGTTCTTAAATTAGCTTGCATTAGTGATATTTGAGTAATAAAACAAAAATACTATTATTTAAAAATATTATTTGAGAATTCCTGACAAGACTGAATGCAAGCCAAGATTATTGCTTTAAATTTGCAACCATTAGAGACATAAACGCTGGTCATTTAGTAAGTGATTAAAAATCTTGAGTTTTAGCCTCAGAGTCTATGGAACAGTAAATGACCACATACTGAATATGTAAAATGCATTTATGATGACATCGAATAGGAAAAATATATGCATATTTATATTTCACCTAAATTTTGACTCATTATTGGAAAATATATCAACCATAGATTATATTACTAAATTACTGGATAGCTCATCACTTTTTATTTCTTTCTTTGGCAAAAGAAGTAGGAGTTGCTGCTAAATTTTTCAGGCAATTGCATTAATCTGCAAAAGCAGTTCTTCAGTAAGTAAAACTGTAGGGCTGGGCAGCTCAGGTGTCAGGATCCGGAACCCCTCAGAAACACCAGGAGGTTTCACGGAGAGGCCGTTAGCAGCACTCACATCCAGGGGAAACGGAGCTCAAAGCATCAAAACCGCCGTGTTCAAGTTCCACGCCAGCTAAACCTGAAGGTCTAGGAGGCGGCTGTTTGCCAGAATCACGACTCCGTTGAAACCTGCAGTTTCCCTGATAAATCTTCAGCAGTGCGTGTTGCCTTACTTCGGAGCACGCTCCATGTGCATGTTGTCGGAGTGGCGCTGTGGATCCTGGAGGCACTGAGCACGTCCTGAGTGAACCGACCGCTTCCCGTGCCTTCGCACACTGTCCTCCGTGCCCAGTGACTGGCGGGGGCGCCGGTCACTTATTCTTTAGCAGGACCTCGGCCCTGTGACACGTGGCTGGGAGTGCGCCCCCCGCGCGGTTTGCCCTTGGCCATAGTCGCTCTCTGCTTGCCCAGCTCATGGGCTGTTTTTATCCACTCGTAGCAGAGCGGGTGACCTTTTCATGTCCCCAAATCATGACAGTTTACTCAGTCAGGAAATGGTAATTAGCCTCCGTGCGTGCCGGAGGGCGTGGGTGGCTGCGGCCCGGTACTTAGTGAGCAGCCAGAGTTGCATGCACGTCACGAGGCCCCTGAGGAAGGTTTCATGAGGTGGGAGCGGAGAGGTGAGGCGAACCCCAGGGTGACGGCGGGAAGCACCGCGAGGCCACGTCTGTTTGGCAGACCCCGTCCTGACCCCTGAGGCTCCTCGTCGGCTCGTCGCGCTCTCCCGTGGGCCCCGACGTCCAGGCGGGCGCCGTCCTCCCGGGCCCTCCGTCGCTCCTCCCGCCTGCCTCTCAGCCGGCGCTTCAGGCCAGGGGCCAGGCGAACAAGCTCCGCTCTCAGGAGCTTCTTTCTAGAACTCTCCCACGAGGAGGCTTCACCACTCCTCTGGGGGTGGGGCTCCCCGCAACATGAAACCTCAGGAATACTGCAAATCGTTTATTAAAAAGAAGGCTTCAGGTAATTCGATAATACTCTGAGGCAGAAAATACAGAAAGTTATAGAACCAATAGAATGTATTCTATAGACGCTGCTGTCACCTCGTGAGCGGCAGCCACTGCCATGTCTCGTCTCGTGACAAGATGTCTGTTCCAGAATTGGACGATCCGTGTTTGTGTTAAGCTAAGCGTCCGTTTCGCTTTGCTTGAACTTGGTAAACGTGCCTGTGTTTAGATATTCGCACCTCTGCTAAGCTCTTCAATAACTCGGGATTGTTAGTCACTGAGGCTCAAGGGCCGCCAAGAGCTTCCGATACGACACTGTCCTCTCTCCTGGGGCCCTTGGGGTTCGTCTCCTCTCGGTGGTGGCACGCTCTCCCAGTGGTTAATCAGACCCGCCTAATAAAATCAGCGCCAGGATTCCACCGCAGCACTTTACACACCGACGAAGATGGAAAAGCCGATATTCTGGCGCAGTTATAGCTGCAGATTGTTCTTCAGCATCATGGTCTCTAGCTGGTGCGCCATTTAAATGTGCTCGTGTCGCATTGATCAGATCGGGAAGTGATCGATGAAGACGGAGGTGTCGGTAACAGGAGGCGGTCGTGCATGCGAAGTGGTCGGGACACTGTCCACCCTAACCTTGTCCTTGCGTGCATGGCCACGCCTCATGATGACCCATTATGACATGCCCATGTGGAAGCAGGCTGTCTGAGGGACGAGTCTCACTGTGAATAAAGTCTTTAGGGTGAGCGGGTGCCCACGAGCTGCGATCTGTCTCCTCCAGCTGTGAAAATAACCGCTTCCGGGCTGAGTCCTGCCTTTTTCGGAGCGGGCGACAGGCCCCTGACATTCTACACTGAGCACAGCATGTCTCAGATTAAGTTCGCTTTTCAGTAGAGGACAGCCTTATTCACCAGTGCAACACAGTCACATAGATCAGTGCCGGGTTTATGTAAATATTTATGTAAATGTAATTAGGGCCGTTGAATCCTATTTTATAAAAGAAATGCTTGCTGGCTGTGTATTTAGATAGTGAATAGAAACGAATTCTATAAAGCACGAGGACTTCTGCCAGGGGGTTCCACAGGTTACGAATGTGGAGATCGGCAGCTGGATCTGTCCATCGGATCCCCGGGTGAGTTTGCCTTACGCTCCGAAATCCGATTTGCATTAATTCCCGTCTCTCTGCCACAGCGTGCCACCGTGTCTGAGGCCCGTGCGTGGTGGGGACGATACGTCTAGACACAGAGCCGGAAGCGCCTCCTTGAGAGGCTGCCTGGGCCGAAGGCAGCGTCCTTGTTTGTATCCGAGTTTGCATGTAATTTCCCACCAGCTTTATTGAAAGTATAATTCGTTACGGACAAACCGTATCCAATTAAAGGGCTTTTATTTGGGTTTAATTTGTTCAGAGAGTAGTTATTGATTAAGTGCCTGGATGGACACAGGTGACACCCCGAGCCGCCTGCCTCCAGATGCAGGCAGTGACAACGAACAGGTACAGCTCCTGCGGGAGCTCTGAGTGTGCCAGGGCTTCGGAGCACCCCGCCTGAGGAGGGGGCGCAAAGGCTCGCCGAGGCCCTGCTTCTGTGCCACGCCCTCCTCCAGTCACCTCTTACGTGCACGTTTATTTAATTTCCCCTTGACCCCTCAGTTAAGCAGGTACCACTCTCGTCTCGTTTTACAGTGTACAAGTCAAGGACATTCTCAGCCTTTTCTTTACATTTCTGCGATTGCACAGGTGGTGCTTCACAGCTGTCTGTCTCCCCATTCCTGGCTTGCATGGCGCGTCAGGCAGAGATGACAGCTGGGTCCCTGAGGGGCAGGTGTCCAGGTCCGGGAAGACGTGTGCCCCTCACACGCCATGCTGGGAGACAGGCAGGAGCCCACAGCACACCGTCAGAAGTGCCCCGCAGCAGGGAGGCACGGCCTCAGCAGGGGCCTGGCCGTCCTCTCGCAACCCAGATGGCCCCGCACATAGTTACGACAGTGTTACTGAGCACATTCCCTATGCCGCATCCCGGCCCCTGACGGTGTTCACACCTCTTAATCCCTCCGTCTCCACCCTGCCCGCCAGGCCCTCCCGTCTGCTAACCAATCTCTGTATCTGTGAGTTTCTGTTTATTTTGTAGATTCCACATATAAGTGAAATCACAGATGTCTGCTCAACTTAGTTCACTTAGCATAATATCCTCTGGGTCCACCGATGTTGTCGCAAATGGCAGGATTTCATCCTTTTTTATGGCCAAGTAATAGTCCATCATTTATGGACCAACTCTTCTTTATCCGCTTGTCTGTCAATGAACGCTTCTTACCTCCGTGACTTTGGACAAATCCTTTACCTTCTCTCAGTCTGTTTCATCATCTGTCCAATGAGGATAAAGCTGACAACCCCATAAAGTGGTTTTGAGAATTAATTAAGCTAATGTATGAATCTATCGAGCACAATACTAGACACGCAGGAAAACACTCCCCTTTCCTTTGGGAGAGGAATGTGAGAATCTGGGAAAGGTTAGTTTTCTTCCCCAAGCGGAGCTGACGAGTGCTGTCGAGCATGTGTGTGCCAAGGTAGGCTGAAGTGTTGGGTTTCATTGCTCCTTTGCTGGGGGACCTGGTGGCAGTGGCTCCCAACAGGTGGTGGGCACTGGGCACAGGAGACTTTCAGTGTCCAGCTCTGCTCTGACCGTTTGTCATCCTGCCGGACACGTTCCCAGCCTGCACCGAGGCCCCCGCCACCTCGCATCCGCCTGGAGAATTTCCCCTGCCGCATCCCACGTGTCTGACGGACGCCTGAGTCCAGGATCACTGAGCTGGACCGCGAAGCGAGGGCATCAGACCAACAGGCTCGGAGCGTGGCTCAGACATTAGCGGCGACCGTCCAATGCGGAAATAGTTGCTTTGCTCAAACTTTCCTTCGAGTGTCACTTTCTGTCCGCCCTTGTTCTCCGGCAGTTAGTGGCCATGGCTGTGGGGCCACAGGTGGCGCTCCGGCCGCGTGTTCGCGAGCGACCTCTCAGGGAGGAGCGCCGGGGACTCCGATCGCAGGCGTCCGGCAGCCCTTACGCTCCTGGCCGCATCGCCCGTGTTTCTGTGAGACTCCTCCTGGAGTCCGTCTCCCCATCTAGTGCCCCACGCCCCTGACTGTGGGTTCTGCCTCCTCCACGTGGGGGCTTGCCGACAGTGACGTTCTCTGCAGGGTCCCCGAGAATCCTCACTTCCCGTGATTTTGAGTCTCGATCTCCTCGGCTGGTCACCAGAGGGCACCCTGTTTCCTGCCTGAGGCCTGAACAAAGCGCGGGGGTTGGGAACTCTGTGGAAGGGGCGGGGTGGGCTGCGGGACTCACAGAAAGCCTGTTAGCATCGGGGTGCTTGTTTTCACGTGTCCGCTTGACCGGGCCGTGGGGCGCCCAGGTAGCTGCTGCAGCGTGTTCTGGGGCCCCTGGGCGGGGCTCACGTTGGACGGGTGGCTCAGAGGAGCAGACGGCCCTCCCCAGCGTGACGGGCCTCACCTGGCCAGCCGGAGGTAGTGTCAAGCAGGGGGGTGCTGGTGCATTCTCGCTTCGCGTCCGCCCGGCTGGCATTGTGTCGTGACATGTGTCCCCTCCTGATGGCATTGAGTTGTGATGTGTGTCCTCTCCCGAGCTCTGGACTCGGGCTGAAACCAAATGGCACCCAGCCCCCTAGGTCTCTGACTTGTCCCCACCCCCCGTGACTGTGGTCGGTCCCTCTAGTGAGTCTCAGCGCGCACACACGCGTCCTGTTGGCTCCGTGTCCCTGCTGCAGCCCACGTTCCCATGCGGTGGTCACCAGTTCTGCCCTGAGCCCCTGGCCAAGAGAAAACGTGGACGGAGCACGGCCACCCGAGGTTCTGGAGTGCTGGTTATTTCCTAGCCAGAGTGCGACCTTTTCATTCTGGCTTGTTTCTCGGCCCTGCCCGCTGCCTGGGGCGAGGCTCTGCCTCTGTCCCTAAGTCCCCTGGGCCTTTAAGAGAGCAGGAGGCTCCTGTCCCCGGCTGCAAGTCTTGGCCTCGCCTTCTCAGACCCGCTGACTCCAGATGCCATCTGCTCTCTCGGTTCTCCATTTTTTTCCCCTCTTCCCCCTCCTCGTCATTGTAGGTTTTGTGATTTTTGCCCCTTTGTTGTCACTGTGGAAGCCTGTCTGGGGGGCGCGAGAATCTCTGTTAAATCTGACACCCTCAGCTGAACTACAGCTGGTCAGAACCCCGTGGACAGGATCATCAGCTCATATAAAATAAGTTTCAGGAGAATTTTAGAACCAAAATTAGGAAATAAAGCCATGCTGGGTAAAATAGGAAAGTCTCCTGTCTCTCCAGATGTAGAAAGACGTTCAGTGCCTCAAACTCATTATGGAATTAAGAAATGTTGCATAAATGTAAGCCTGTCATGTGGAAATACTCAAAAATCAAACAAATTTTAAAAATTGACAAAATGTTATGCTACTGAGGGTTTATACAAATTATAACATAAAATATCAAAATCTAAATGGATAAATGATTAAAGCATCAGATCAGGCTATTGGTAGAAGTAAAATTATAACTGATTATATCCTTGTAAATGATATATTTAAAATTAAGATATTTTTAAACCAAATTTAAATCAAGTCTTACAAATTAAAAACAAAATATATTTTAAGCCTATCAAATTACCGAAGGCTTTTAAAAATTTCAATATCAAATGATGTTAAAGATAAGTTAAGACAGAGCTCCACAGGTTATTGGTGGGAAGTTATATTTCTATTCCCTTTATAGGAAGCAACCCAGAAATATACATATCAAAAGCTCTTAGATTAATTAGATTAATTTTTACATATTCCGTTCTTGGACATTTCTTTCTAAAGTGGTAGGTAGATTGTATTCAAGTTATTTTACATGAGAAAAGTGTAAACAACTCAAACGTCCAACTGAACGGAAATGGCTGTGCTCAGAAGGTCCCTTCGCGGCGGTGAGAACTGGCCTGCGCCAGAGGCGGCTCCTGTCGTGATGACGGCTAAGCCTAGGGAGGGAGAACATCGTTCGTGAAACAATCGAAAAATTAAGCACAGACAGGCCCGAGGTACAGGCCAGGAGGGACCAAGCGGGCGGTGTGGGGCGGAGCGGGACCCTGGCCCGGAATCATTTCGTGGATAAAGGGGCTGGGGTGGTGGCGGGGGTGGAGGTGAGGGGGTGACTGGAGGCGGGGGGCGTGGGGGCCCACGGGCCCTTCTCAGCGCCAGCCTGTGCCCTGCAGGCCATCACAGAGGCGTGGCGGGGCAGCCATCTCAGATGGACACCGCTTCTTATCGTCCAGGACACCGCTTCTTCTTAGCGTCCGGGTGGCCTTTCCAAAGTGGAGCGATGCTTATATTACACTGAAGAATCAAAGCTGTATGTCCGTTTAGCTTTTATTGAAATAGTGATTAGAAATTCAGATGGATTTTTCCTGGAAGGACTGGAGGAGACGGACTCATATATCCTGTGTCACTGGAGAAGAACAAACTGGAAACTTTAGTTCAGGTATCACAACCTGGACTGACAGCGAGTACGAGCAGGTTCCAGGCGCTCAGCCGTGTCTTCCCGGTGCGAGCTCTCCTGGGACTGGACGTCCCTCCAGTCCATAAGCGCCGCCAGTCTCGCCATGGCGTGTTGCCTATTTTTCTGTGCATTTCCCATTCAGAACCGTTAAATGCAGACCAACGCACATCTGAATTGGTGAAACGTGGTCGTTAGATCTGTCGTTGGTCGGACGCGCAGGGAGCTGGATTGCGGAGGTGGCCACGTGACGTCGGTGCCCCTGGGAACAGGACAGGAGGGAGGTCACGAGCAGAACACGGGCACCGCTCTGGGTGGTGTCTTGAATCCTTCAGAAAGTGTTACGAGTTCTCCTCATTTGAAGTAATATTTTAAAGTCATGTGTTTTAGAGTCGATTGTAAGTTTACCGTTATCTCCGTTATTTGGTGCGTAGATTTGACAGTATGAATGAAAGTTCTCCACTGTATCTTCTCTTTCCTCTTTGGTATCTTGACTATTTGAAGGAAGATTCTTTTGCAGTTTCATGAAAACTGATTTTAAAGCTAACTTTTATTGGGATATTGTTTTGGAACTGCCCTTAAACTCAAACTCCTCTGGCTCATTCAGTGTCGAGTCAGATAACAATCACAATTTCCTTTCACACGGAAGCATGGAGAACTCGCGGCCAATCGGAATTGCACAAAGAAAAGCTTTCGTTTATTTAAGCATAAGAAAGCGTCACTTTCTCTCGGCTGGTGTCTTTTCCTCAGGAAGGTCCCAGCGTTGCTGTCACGGCCCTCACTGTGGTCCGAGGAACTGTATCTTGATCATCCCGTTTCCTTTCTGTAAACGTCCTGGACATCACGTTGGCGTTCTGTGATTACTGTCTTAATTACCAAGCTCATTATCGTGAATGTGTGACTATCATAATCTTATTTTTATTACCTTCCTCTCTTTAAAGCCAAAACATACTTATTTTATTGTCCCTTTTTGGAAACACTTGTCAGATTTACCTACCTTTCTGAGGTAAAATCCACTGTGAGGGTATCCGTAGCTTCACTTCTGGTTCTGCAAATGTTGGTCGAGCCCCAGGACGGCGAGGCAGCGGGGTGCAGACCAGGTCACGTGCACACGCAAAGCCCTGCACCGAAGGACTCCGTGTCTGCAGGACTGAGCTTGGAGACTGGCGTGTCCAAGACCCCAAGACCGTGTGTACCTGTGACGACAGAGTGTGCCTGAGACCTGGGGGCCGCCCGTGGGAGGACCGGTTGCCTCGGCCCACAGCAGCCCAGGAGCCCCGGGCCAGGTCCCCATCACTCGATGGCTTCAAAGACGAGTAGAAATTCTCCAGAGAGGTAATTGCTTTTTGGTCAGAAAAAGGCCGGGACTTCCCAGGTGGAGTCGAAGCTCGTGGAAGCTCAGGGTCTGCGGCGATCGAGGGCTCCAGGTGTCATGAAATCCTGGACCGCAGCTTCTGAGAAAGCGGGCGCTGAGGACGATGCTGGTTAGGAAGCAGGACCCGGCAGTGAGGGCCCAACACCTGAAAGGCGTGACGCGTGTTTGCGGCTCAGGCTGTAGGAGGACTGAAGAGGGGATCGTAGGGTCCCAGTTGGGTGGTTACCCCTGTGGGGTTCTGAGTGACGAGGACGGCACGGGGTGTGGAGGAGGTGGCGGGTCTGAGGGAGGCGAGGATGGGAACACTGAACGAATGAAACAGAACGAAACAGTGCGTGGCGGTTAAACGCGTGAGGGAGAGAAGCTCTTTTCCGAGCATCGCGGGAGGAGGCGGGGCCAGGGTGCGAGGCGCCGAGACCGCTGAGTTAGGGGGACTCGCCCGCCAGCACTGGGCTGGACGTCCACGGGGACGTCAGGGCGCGCCAGCCGTGAGCGCAGTCGGCCGCCTCCCGTGGCTGCAGTGTGGCCGCTGGGGGCCTGGCAGGCGCCGGGTACGGGGAGGGCTGAGGGTAGAGCAGAGGACACGGGCTCAGGACCACAGGCTTCATCCAGCGTGCCACGCAGGCTGGGCTGCCGCCGGCCCGGGCCTCTGGGAAGCTCTTCCAACCATTGGGAGGGTGACGCCCTCTGGCCTCTAGCGTCTTCTCCGCGCTCAGAGGTCGTGCGCCTTCGAGCTCATTACTGTGCTGGTGGCTGCAGTCACTGGGGTCGTAACTGACATTCCAAGGCCTGGACCAAATTTTACAGCCCTACATCCTGAAAAAAGAAAAATATAATTTTGCATAATGCATTGTGTTCAAGTAGTTCAAAACTTCACTTCCCAGACCTCTTCTTTTGTCATCTTGAATCTTGAAATAATCTCGGGGACTGTCGTAGGAGAAAGCTGCTGGTTGTTTCCGTTAAGATGCATTTCGATGGCTGCTAAACTGTAGCAAGTAAAAACCCACGGGAATGGATTCTGAAAGCGGAGTAAGGGGCCGGGGCTGAGCTGTGCGACACTGGTTTGGAGATTTAAAAGTGACTGGATTTGGAAACCAAAAACTGTCTGCCTAGAAATCAAATGGTCTTCGGGAACCATTGGTGGTATTAATGAAAAAGGATTAGTTATGAAAAGAAGCGCGTTTAAAGCGCGTTTAAAGTAGTTTGAAGCGGAGCCGCACTGGCCGATTCCGGGCAGAGGCGCGCGAGGCGGGAGAGGAGCCGCGTCCGGCTGTCACGCGGAGCCGGATGCAGCAGGGAGCGGATCTCGAGTTTCCGTTTCCCATCAGGACAAGAAGGAAATGTTCAGAGATGCTCACAGTAACCTGTTTCCTCTCCGCCTAAGTCCAAACTATTAAAAGTGGACAAGGCACAGTTTCCAGGTAATTTACTGATTTCAAATTTTATTTGTGAATTCCTGGAAAACTGGCTAATAATAATATTTTTAGTAAAGGTAGGTCAGAGCCAAAACTTGTCTCATTTGATTATTTCTCTGAAATCAGTTTAAAACTAACGTAAAAACTCTAAACTATGAAAGCTTCAAAAGTATTGTCAAGGTTAGAATGTTGTTTTCAGACCGTTTCCCCAGATGTCTGTACTGTTACTGGTATGACAGAATGACGCAAAAAAGTAAGAAAAATAAAGTTCTTATTTTTTAAATGGCCAGGTTCAGGATTAGTTTCGCAAGGGAAGATCTTTCCCTTGCAAATGGTGTGACCTTTCCCTCCGTCCGTCTGTCTCTCTTTCTTTGTCTACCCATTTTATCGAGCCTACCTTCGCAATGTGTCCAGAACCCCATAATTTGTCAACTGCCCGCCTTCTGCCCCGCATGACCGCGGGCCCGGCAGCCGCTCTCCGCGCTTCTGCCGCGGGGCGGATTCCGCTCAGCCGCGGGGGAGGTTTTCGTGCCCGCGGATCTCTGCGTCCCGCCGCGGTCCCCCCGAGCTGCTGGAGGACAGGAGCTGCCTCTGAGGCGCCACCGCACTGTCCCGGGCCAGGGCCTGGAACGAGGAGAGGGTGCGACGCGCTTTCTGAGCGCGCGCGGTTAAACGGGGCGGAACGACCCACAGAGCCGGCTTCGCGCGCGCTCGAAGATCCGCGGCTCGGAAGCCTCTAAAACGCCAACGAAGTGTTTCGCAGGACATTCAGCCCGACTTCTCTAAACGCCTGAACCTTGCGCCCGGCTCTAGGAAATGGGGCGGCTGGACTAAGTCGAGGAGGGACTTCCTGAGCAGGACTGTCCTGCGGACCGGGAGTGGCCCGCCCACCCTGTCCCCTCCCGGAGCCCCGGGGCACAGCGTCCTCCCTGCACGTCGGGGCCGCGAGGGTGGCGTTCGCGTCCGTGCCCGTTCGGGACTGGGCTGGTTCCCCCCGGCTTTCACCTGTCACCCCTTCGGGGTGGGAAGGAAGGGGGGCCGCGCCCTGTGGGAGGCACGCGGACCGTCTGGACGCTCCAGCGAGTTCGGGAGTGCGGGAGGTGCCTGCCACGCCCGGCTTCCCGCTGGGACGGAGGCAGGAAGGGGGCGGAGATGACCCTCGTACGAACTGTCCTACACGCGACATCTCCCTCCGAAGCCGGAAACCACCGGGCCGCTCAGGCAGGACCAGAACCTCGCAGGTCGCGGACCCTCCCAGCAGGTGCGGGCGGCAGCGAGCTCTGCGCCGCGCCGCCCTCTGGCGCCCCTAGCGGCCAGGTGTGGCAGGTGCGCGGTGCGTTCCGGTCCGGGGCCCATCCCTGTCCCGTCTGCGGGGTGTCGGCTGCCGGTGGCCCTGAGCTGCCTCTCTGTAAACTGTCTTCAGGTGGAAGAAGCTGCCTTGGCTTTTTGTCGCCCTGTCTGGGGCCGGCCCACATCCACTGAGTGGACGTAGGGGTGATGAGAAGGGGCAGGCTTCAGTCTCCGTCTGGGACAACTGTGAGTGGACACGTCAGCCCGCGGCCCCAGAGCAGTTGGCGGAAGCTTCTGGAGAGGCAGCGGCAGCCGTGGTCGGATTCCCTCCCCCAGAGGCTTCCTCTCTCCCTGGCAGCTGCGGCGCCCGGGAACGCACTTCTCCCGTGAGACCAGAGACCGGTACTGTCCCCGTGTACTGCCGCACCCCCAGTTCCCATCCCGCACCCCCGCCCCCATCCCGCAGGGCGCGCTTGAGGACGTGATGGGGTTACCGCGGTGCTCCTTGGTGACTGTTCCGCCTCCCTCCAGCAGGTCTGGGGATAGAGATGAATAAGCGATTGAACTGAATGCGTCACACTGTGGAGTATACGATGATGAAAAAGCAGCTTCGTCTTTCGTGAATAAAATGTAATCTCATATGTAACAATTCCAAGGGAAGAAATATAGCAAAGCTGGTTTGTTTAAGATGCTACTATGTAATGCATTGCATGTTTATTACATCTTTGCTTTATAGTTAAACCTCTTGATGACAGTTCTTCAAAACCATGGCCGCCACTGAATCTGTTTCTCCTCCCGTCTACTCCATTCATCATCCTGCGTTTTCCTGGTTCATCCCCTGGTTCTTCCCGTGTACTCCTGAGAGCTCATTGAAATCACCCGGATCAGAGGCTTTTTGTACTGGAAGAGTTCTTGAGGCCCGTTTTCCCCCAACACCTCACTGTGGGAGTGAGGACAGCTCCGCGGCAGCAGTGAAGCCTGCCCTCCCGTCCCCGCCTCCCTCCCCACCTCGCTGGCCGCTGGGGCCTGCGGCACCTGCACGGAGCACCCCCCTCGCCACTCCGCACCCGGGCCGCTGAACCCACAGGTGCCATCAGCGGCCGCTCAGCTGACATCAAGTCGTCATTTGCATTTCATCCGCCTGGTTTGCTCCTGAGATTTTTCTCATGTGTGTGTGTTTCTTACCGTCTGTCCTCCAGGCAACCGCCTCCCCATATGTAAACTCCATGACAGTGGCCGTGACCTGGCTGCGTGCCTTTCAGCGCAGGGGACAAATGAGTGACTGTGACTGAGCGCCGCACCCGAACCCCCCACCTGGTTACAGTCAGAACTGGAGACTGTCACCCACATCTCTGAAGCCCCAGGTCAGAGTTCTGCTTCCTGCAACGTGTCACGTGGCAGAACTCAGGGCGTTTGTGAGACTCGCCGGGCGCAGGCGTTTCCCTGTCGTCGTGGGTGATCCGGTATCGAGGTGTTGTCTCTGCTGCGTCTCAGACCTTTGTTCTTCGAAATTCTCTCCGCTTCTCAGCTCGTCTGAGCCTGTCCTCTGCACTCTGCTCTTTTCCCCTGGTTCTGTCTCTTTCTTCGCTTCGTGCCGCCTCGTTAACGAAAATGGCTGTCGCATCGCACGGCGCACTAGCTTGGCTCCGTAAAAGAGTCCGAAGCTCTTCACCCCCGGATGCTTGGTGCCGAGGTTCCGTGCGGAAGGCTGAGTCGGTTTACAGATGGCCACATTGTCGCTGCTTCACCTTTCCTGCCCGGGCTGTTGCCAACTGCTCACGTGGAAAAGCCTCGCCTACGAGCGAAGCGGGAGCCTTACCGGACTTGTCTGCGTCGCAACTCAAATGCTACCAGGCGGAAACTGAATCAGCCCTCAGCCCGGGTTCATAAGCGACAGACATTTATGTTAAAATGGCAAGACATGCAGCCGCACCTCTCTCTAACTCATTGTTTTCACTCAGTGCGTCACACCCACCCGCGTGAAACGCCAGAT
>NW_006443225.1:22387380-22411975 GCF_000325575.1 Pteropus alecto | reverse complement strand
CATTGATTTGTTTTAGTTTTTTTGTAGCCAGGAACGGTGTCAAATAACCACGGATGGAAAGTGTAAAGACTGGCTCTTGGTCCTGTTTTTACAGTCTCCTGACTGAGAACAGTTCACCTTGTGCGGTGCGCCCCGCTTCTGTTCTGTGTAACGCCGCCTCTGAGAGGGATCTGTGGATGCTCAACAGAAAAGTTCTTTGGCGAAGTTGGTCAGGGAGCCGCTGCCCACGACACTGTCCTCCTGAAAACCCGCCCCGCACGCCACACACGAGGGCCCTGGGGTTCTTGCAGGGGGGTACTGCTCAGACACCTCCGTCTCAGATTTGTCGACAGTTAATTTTAAAAAATAAACCAGTACCTCTTAGTTAAACTCACAGACACAGTAGAACTTGAAAGCAGGGGAGGCTGATAAAGGGAGCAAGTTTTCAGCTATGAGATGCGCGAGGTCCGAGGGTCCGATGTCCAACACGGTGAACACAGAACGTGGATCGTAGAATCTGCATTTTCCGAGAGCGCAGAGCTTCAGCGTTCTCACCAAGGAAAGGTCGATGCGTGTCGATAAACTCAGTGAGGAGAGCCCTTTTACAATGTGGATGTACGTCAAATCATCACGTAGTACAGGATCTTAGAATTGTTTGTAAGTTATATCTTAGTAAAACTGGAAGAAAATCAGCACCTTTAGCATCTTTTTATTCTTATGAATCAAATCCAGTTACACAGAAACCGCCTGCACGCCTCGTGGAGGGCGTGCACTGCAGGTGCGTTTTGCACAGATGACGTGGTCCGGCGAGGCGGCCGGAAGTTAGCCATCGCAGGAAGTGGCTGCCACCCCCAGGAGGGCATCGTGGGATGGGGAGCGGGTCGCCAGCCGAGGCCCAGCAGCAGGGCTGAGGCCCGGAGGTCTGGGCCGGGGGAGAACATCTGTCTTGGAAAGCCTGAGACTCCAGCCGAGTCCCAGGTGTGCTGGACGTGCCACTGCAGTGCAGGCGGAGGACTGGAAGTCGCCTGGCCTCTCCCCTCCCCGTCCTCGCCAGGCCGCCCGCTGGCGTGTCGCAGCCCATGGGCAAGGGCGTGGGGAGGCGCAGGGCCTGTGTTGGGGCCGCCTGTGGAGCCAGCGCGCTGTGGAGCCCGGCAGGGAAGCACGGACTGGTCGTGCTGGTCATCAGCTGGTGACGCAGGCAGTTTCCAGTGAGATGCTTGATGCTTCAAGTTGTGCCGAGTAACTGTCACGTGCAAGGCACGTCCAGTTTTCTCATGGTTTTGGATGCATATTTATGTCTATGTGTAGTAGCAAGCGTTCTCCAGAGAAACAGAACCATTTGGATCTGCCATCTGTCTATCATCTACCTGCCAATCATCCAACATCTACCTACCTATGATCTATCTATCATCTATCGATCATACATCGATCATCCGTCATCTACCATCTACCTCTGTCATCTACCTGTCATCTTTCTCTGTCATCTATCATGTCTCTATTGGGAGAATAAGATTTATTATAAGGAACTGGCTTACGTGATTAGAAGGTTGAAAAGTCCCACCTTCTGCTCTCTGCAAGCTGAAGACCCAGGAAAGGCGGAGGCGTGGCCCAGGACGTGCATGCCAGGGAGGCAGCGGTGTAGACCTAGTCAGAATCTGGCTTGAGAACCAGGAGTTCTGAGGGCAGAGAGCAAATCCACCCTCCCGCTATCATTTTGTTCGACTCGGGCCTTCAAGGAACTGGGCGATGTCCGCCCACGTTGGAGAGGGCGGTCTGCGGCTCAGTTTCTGCAGAAATACGGTCTAACCAGACACCCGGGTATGCTGCGGCCCTGTCAAGCCTACACGTAGTTAACTACCTCTGTAGGCATTCGTTAGAAAATATTGTAAGAACACTAATGGAAACAGTTAAAGTGAGGAAACAGTTAAAGTGAATTTCTCTAAAGACTTTTGAGAAACACCCCAAAAATTACTCCAGAAAACTTTCTAGCTAACCAGATCGCAGTGCATCTTCTCAGAAGCCATCCGCTGCAGGTCGGTCACTGGCGGCGGAGACAGACTCTGAGCAGTGGCTTCTCTCTCCTCCGGCAGGTGTAGCTCCGGCCCTGGGCCCTGTCACAGCCAGGGGGACAGTCACGTCTTCCTGGTTCAGGTGGGTCCGATCCACAGAGCCGAGGCTGCGTGGTAGTTCAGGTTAACGGCAGCGTCACGGAGAATTCACTGAGGGACCTGGACGGTGTTGCTGATGAATTATGCTGGTGTCCGCTAGCAGCGTGGATACGTGGGGCCACCTGTGTGACCTGTTTGACCTGTGCACCGTCCAGTCTTTTCCCAGCTGGACTCATGAACACTCTCCTCCTTCCTGAGTGCCAGGTGCCTGCTCTCCAGTTCCTCCTGGCACCGATGCCACCGAAACCTCACATATGCCAGGCCCTGTGCGCCCCAGGACGTGACCCTTTTCAAAACCCCCTAGGTAGGAATTAGTCTCTTTTTTTTTTTAAATAAAAGAAGAAAATACGGCTCAGCAGTTGCTGTGGCTCAGTGGTAGATGTTAGGTCCCTCTGTACTGGCTCGTGCTGTCCCTCCTGAAGAGCCTCCGTCACCGACAGGCCATTTCTTGTGTGTGTCCTCACCGGAGAAGTGATAATGCTCAGTGCTCTCTCCGTGCCACCTCGCTGAGCTGGCAGTGACTGCCACTGCACGCCTGAGGGCTCGGCTCTGTTCTGCTCTGTGCTTAGACTTTTCAGAAGACCTGATTTTGGCGTCAGTGTTAGGTCCCCAGCAAAGCTGAGGGGAGGCGCAGGGACTCGCAGCTGCCCCCCCGCACGCACGGGCACGCACAGCCCCTGAAATGAGAATGGATGCGTTTCTGTCATCGCCCGCGTGTCATCGTAGACAGGAGGGGCCGTCACCGACAGAGGACAGGCCGTCCTGGAGGGAGACAGTGAGAAATGATCAGAATCTCTGTCCGCTGGCCGTGAAGCCCGGCACCGCTGGCCTGTCGCGAGACGCTCGGCTGAGCTGCGGGAGGCTCTGCGGGCTCGTCGCTGTGCAGACCCTCGTGGGATGGACAATGGAGTGAGTCAGGAGGGTCCGTCAGTTGTTGCCGAGCACAGGAGGGGAAGGCGAGTGCCCTAAGCCAGTCACCTTACATTTCCCAGAGCATTCCAAACACAAAGATGGAGCTTAAGTCAGAACATGGTTTAATCTATAAAAATACTGCCATACGAAGCACACCAAATTTAGGGAAAAAATATCTTTGCACACACGTACTTACACGTGTATATTCTTGCACACACATATTTACGCATGTGTGTGATGAGCCGATACTCGCAGGGCGAGACGGTGTCACGCGAAGCCCGTGGCTCCAGGCGCTGCTCCGAGGTCACCTGGCATCGGGCCTTGAGGAGCAGTTCACCTTCTGTGCCTTAACTTGCTGATCGGGAGACTTTGTGGCCTTTTACAGACTTCTGCCCAGGTCTGTGAATGTGGACAGTGTCCCCTGGTGCGGTGAGCACTGTCCTTGTCCCCCGGCAGTGCTGGGAATGAGCCGACGTTCTGGCTGGCTGCCACATAGACCCGCAAAAGAGGATTAACCTTCAAGCCTGGACTTTCGTCGTGGCGAATGGCTGAAGCCACACTGTTCGCATGTGGCCTCCGACCGTGAGGTGTTTGGGTCCCAGCCAGCGACTGGCATTTAAAAATGTCTTCTTTATTAAAAACAACTAAACGCAAAGTGGATTTTAAAGTTTAATTTAATTAGGTTTAGTGGTGAAACATTTGTTAACACTGCCGAATGACGGTACGCAAACGAGGAAGCTCGCCTCTCACACGGCGGCGCCCTTCCCGAGGCCCCGGACAGAGGCCAGCACACGCCGGCACAGTTACTCCCCGTGGCGGCCCCCCCAGTGTCTGCTTCTTCATGTCTCGCCAGGCCCAGCACTGGACTGCGGTTGGTAAAGGCCTCATTTACGACCACGTTTGTTCATTTATTTAGTGGCATGGGCTGACATCTGAGCAGATGAATTAGCAGGTCACACAGTTAAGATTTTCCTACGACTGTGGTGCCAGGAAAAGCTGTTCCCCAGAATGCATTGCCCGTGAAGTTGTGGTCCATATAGTGATTATTTATGCAGTTAACACAGTTTAAGCACATGTTCGAAAAATACAGGAAACGTGAGACTTCGCAAGCGTGGCTTGCTATTTAAGTTTGAGACAAAATAAAGTAAGAGATACTCTTTGCCTTAATATATTGGCGAAAATCCAAAAGCCTTAGACTGACCCGTTAGTAAGGCCACAGGGAAACCGTCACTTCCAAGCGTTGCTGGCGTGAGCCCCAAACGTTGCAGCCTTAGCAGAGGGGGCTTTAGGAACAGCCGACAGAGTTGCCCACGCATCCACTTTTGACTTAGCAGTCACACTTCTAGAGATCTAGATGTTCCTCTGGAAAAACAAAATCTGTGTGCACGGAGTTTAATACCGGGACGACCCAGACGTCTGCCCGCAGGAGGCCCGCCGCCGTCTCTGTGCATGTGTGTGCATGCGCATCTATCTCTAATCGTCTTTGCTTATTTTTGCAAAGGGAAAGGTAGGGTAGGGTACGCCGGAGGGAGGGGCCACCCAGACGCTAATGACAAAACCACGTCCAGGGGCCGGTGCGGATGGGCGGGAGGCAATAGAGATGGAAGCAACGATTTGCTCTAATTTGTCATTTAAAATGAAGAGTAAAATTGGACGTTAAAACCCTCAAGATTAAAAAAATCAGAAACGAACTTATTTATGTAGCAAGTTACTGTTACATGTACATGGAGGAAAAACATTCAGGTAACTCTCTGGCCACGTGTGCACAGTGGGATGTGTTTTGAGTGCAAGGCGGCGCAAAGAAATCTTGAATTTCTATTCAGTGGCTTTATTTTTCAGAGACTTTAGTATTGTAATTTTAAAACTTTTGTGTTTATTAGAGGAATAAAATAATTCAGTGAAAACTGGAAATTTTCGTTTTAGGAAGAACGAGTCATACGGAGTAATAGGAGTGAAGCACTTTTATATACTTCCTTTCACATTTCTCTGCAAAAAAGAAGGTACAAGGCACAATCCTAATACTTGTTATTTCGAGTAACAGGTACATGGTTTTCATTATATTATTCTTTTCGTTTTCTGACATTTGAAAATCTTTATACTAGAATGTTGGGAGAAATAAGAAGAAGTGTCTAAAGTTAAACTTTCTTGATTAGGACGGATCCTAACTTGGCCACAGAGTGACATGAACCTGGTATCTTGGGTAAATTGGTTTTTGAAATAATGAAATATTCTGTAAGAGTTATGTGTCTTTTGTGAACGGAAGATGCTAGATACATTTTTAAAGCACTTACTATCGCTGCAAGATGCTCAGATATTTTAAGCGGGACAGGATGTTAAAATCAGCCAGGCCCTGCTAGGTGTAGCCATGTAGGGCCATATGATTGGACTGAGGTATTTTCCTTGTTCCTCCGGGATTCGAGCACCGGCATTTTCTCGCAGACGCGTGTCTGCGCCGTTCTCCATGGGTCTCACGTTTCTGAAAGCCTTGCTGTACCCACCCTGCTTCCTCGCGGTCGGTGCTTACGTCACTTCGTCTATCTGACCGCTGCCCCTCGAGGCCACAGTGCGTTTAGAGCTCAGGCGCGCTCTGCGGGGCTCAGCACGGCGCTGCGCACTGCGAGGCGGCAGGAGCTGTTTTCTGAACGATTGAAGCGCTGGCCGCTGTGTGTTGTCCGCGACTCAAAGCGATCATTTTTTTCTGCACTAAGCCCGCGCGATGTTTGTCCGATGCCGTACTTTGTTTAACTCATTGTCCATGTCAGCTGAAAATACTTTCTGTTAGAATAGAAGGGAGCCGAAATGATGCTCATTTCTTACTGGCCGAAACGCCATCGGTTTGCTGGTGGCAGATACTCCTTGTTGAGAATAACTATGCCAGGTAGCTAGTGGCCGTGCTGCTGGAAGTCACCAGACGTAAGCTCCTCGACGTTAAGAACTGTCACCTTTCCCCACACACTTCCTAAGGTTGCGATACGCGTCAGGTTACGTTCCGGGGTGACTGCACGGTAGGGCTTCCTTGTGGTAATGCTGGCCAATCACTCGAAATTTATTACGAATCCAAGTAAATTCAAGGTCGTCAGATTCCAGTTAAATCCTACATTGACTTCCAAACTTTTGACCTCCTGTCACGTTTCACGATCACGTGCGTCGTATTGTCATCTGTCATCGTGTGGGCGGTTGCAGATAGTGTGTGCACAAGGCTCACTCACTGTAAGAATTTGGAAGATGAAGCTAAATAAAAGGAAACTAAAGTGATCATTAAGTCATCTGCTGTGACATTTTAGTGTTTCCTTCTAGTGCGTTTACTCGCATGTGACAGGAACATATCATATGCATCTGAGCTTGTCCCCCGATGTGTCATGACTGTTACGTCACTAAACATACGTCTTAAGAATCAGATTCAAAGGCTTCATAAACTGGATTGTAGCATGTTTATTTTACCGATCTCTGATTTTTTTTTAACAATTCAGGCTCTTTCCAAGTATTTGTTACTATAATAAAAACGCGCAGTGAAGGCTCCTGGGCCTAGGTCTGCGCACACGCAGAGACACTTGTAGTTTGTGACGCCCAGAACTGTTGTATGTCATTGAACCGCCGTCTTTGTTCACATCAAACCCTGTGCCACCTTCTCGACTGTGCCGTCCCAGAGTCTCTCTTCCCGTCAGTGTCCCGGACCCCTCGGTTCAGTCGCCCCCTGTGGTTCCCCACTGCCAGCCTGTGTGCTTGAAGCCTCAGAGCCCTGGCCTCCCAGTGAGGGGCTCTCGAGTTTGACCCGCAGGCTCTTCTCCAGAGTCCCAGAGCAAACCCTGGCGATTCTGTGCCTGGACACATGCATTCCCCAGTAAACGCTATTAAACTTCAGAACCTTCTTCCAACGGCAGAAACCAAAACATGCAGATAACTTTACAGCGTGGCAGAATTTGCGTCTCACTTAGCTGGGAATTCAAAGCGTTTCATTTCAAATAAACATGATTTGGCTGATGTGAGGGTTTCACAAAATAAGTGGTAGGAAACAGCTTTGATAAAGCGGTACCCAGAGGAAGCATTTAATGTTATCTTTTAGATGTAAAAGCAGAAACCGAGGTTCAGAAGAGCAAACTCACTTTTCATACTGCTTAGCTGTGCAGTCTCCTTCCATGGAAAGCAGTAAATATTGATTACAGGTTAAAGGCAATTAAAATAATGGACCTGCAGCCAGCAGCCACGCCAGAGAGTTCTTGGCACTGACAACATTTACCACATAAGCAATGACTGTCAAATTTAATGAGCAAACACATTTTCCAGGAAAAAGCATTTAATATTCATTTGCCAAGCACAGGCCGTCTTCAGTTTATGGGTTAACACTTAAAAAATAGAGAGGCGGAAAATGTTGATTTTTAAAAGAATAAAAGGGAGGACACGTAAAACTCCATTTCATATTGTAACTTTCCACAGACTCCGAAGCTGGTAAAACCGAGCCTTTCCCGGCAAAGAGACAGAAGCCCTTTCGTCAGGACGTTTGTTTGTAGGATGTGGACTGCTGTATTTCTTCATAAAAATACTACTTTAAAATTTTCCTCATACTGTGTTTACGTAGTCCACTGTACCAGGGGTTCAAAAATATGCGCCCCGCCCCCCCACGGCAGAGTGACGAGCTGTTGGTATGACACGGGACGTCTAGAATTCATGAAGGGAGGGAACTGCCCTCAGCTTGGGCCCCAGCAGGGTAAACCCTGTCGTTAGCACCTGAGAAGTATGTGGCAGGTAATGAGATGAGGGGCGACACAATCCGAGCCACACAACCGGAAGGAGAGGCTTCCAGCACAGTAGCAACCCCTGGGTAAAGATGGGGTACCCGCGATTGAGGATTCGGCCAACTACGTGTCAGTGAAGCTGCTTTTTCGAATGTGAACTAGGAGCAGAGCGGACTAAGGGGAAGACGGTGTCGTACAGTTAGGAGACACTGCATCCCTGTGACGAAAGGCGGGACGTCGTGGTGTAGACAGAATTAAAATCATAACAGTGTTTCTGAGCACCGGCCTGCGAGGAGCAAGCCTGCATCGTGTTTTTTAGCTTCGGGAAGTAGACGTCATCGTGCTCGCGCCTCGCGCACATCGGTCGGGCTCCCTCTCGCTGATTTTTCTCCCTGATCCCACTAGAACCCCCGCTGGGCACCGCGGTGTGAAGTCGCCGCTCGCTCGTCTCTCCTCTGTACGTCGGCGCACCGCCTCGTCCGTAGTCTGCCGCACCCCGACCCAACTCTCTGCCTCGAGTCTGGATGTCGTCCAAGAACGTAGTGTCTGTCCCTGTAATTCTCCTGCTTGAGGGTCGCCAGTGGCATCTTCTGACCTTCAAGATAAAAGGCAGCATCTGTGGCATCCAAGACCCTCCGTGATCCAGCTGCCGATGACCCCACCAGCCACGATGCCACCCACCCCGGATTCGCCATGTGTCCCCTCTGCAGGTGGCTGAGCCCCCTCACAGCCCTCAGCTCTGGCCTCTGAGTGCTCACTGGCCCCTGCTTCGTAGCCTTTGTTCACCCCACGCGTGGCCCGGGTGGCCTCCTGTGTCCGTCCCGGACTGGCCTCTGTTATCCCCGCCACACGGTCCGCAGCTTGGACTTGCTTCCTGTGGAGTCCCGCAGTGCTCCCCGGCGGGGCTGCCACTCGGGGTCATGGACACGCGTGTAGATCAGGACCGAGGCTGGCCCTGACCTCTCCGGGTGTCTGGCAGGGACTCACGGCATCAGCCTGTGAGTCGGCCGCGTGCCAGCCGGCCCCGAGCACCGCCTGGGTGACTGTTGTCACGGCGTGGGTGGCCGGTCTTCAGGCACGATGACCGTCCGTGGCATAGCAGTCAGGAGAAGCTGAACAGAGCCAGGCTCTAAAAGCAGTTTCATTTCTGAGCAACATGGGGAAGGCAAACACGCATCAGGGTCCTCACGGAGTCGCCCCTGACAAGCTCTTCGCGTGACTGGGCCGGACCGAGACCGCCCCGCGGGCTCCCACGTCGCCCCGTGCTGGCCCACAGCCGGCGCCCTGTCCCGCGCGGCTGGGGAGCACCCAGGGCTCCGGCTTTGTTTCGTTTTCGCTCACCGAGGACTTGATGATAAACACTTGTCGTCACAGTGTGGCGTTTAATCCCGCGCTCGCCCTCCGCCGTTCACTCACTAGAACAGTCGGAACGGGGGATCCGGTCTCAGCGTGGACCCTGATGAGGACTGAGACACTCTTCTAAAACTTAGGAATCGGGGCTTGTGCATCGCTCCTTCTACAAACATGGATTTCCTTCCGTCCTCCTGGGTGTGAGGGGTGCGAGGGATACGAGTTCACATTCCGACTTCTCGATGAACTTTCCCGGGAGTAATTTCAGATCTTGAGAAAGCTCGCGAGCATCGCGCTAAGCATTCTCTGGTCCCTTCGCCCGTTTTACCCGATGTCAACATTTTACACAGCTGTCGCATGTTTGTCAGCATCAGTACGTCGACGTTGGGACCGCGCTTTACTTGGATGTCACCAGATGTCTCTGGTCCAAGGTCCCGTCCAGGCCGACACGCTGCCCGTCGCTCAGTGTCCCCTGCGCCGGGCTGAGGACAGCGGGGCATCCACTGTGCTGACTTGTAGCCTGTGCTGCAGGGAGCAGTGACAAGGTCCAGTCCTGATGACTGAACTGGGGTTCACTTTAAAAGCTTCTTTTTCTACCCCCTGAGGTGGAAGGTGGGGGCGGGCGTGGTTTCTGGGAAGCCAGTGCCGGGGACTGAGCTTTTCATGCGTTGCTGCCGCTGGACAAGCAGACGCGTGTCACTGAGCCGCCTCCCTGAGCTCGGGCCCGCCCTGCCCGGGAGAGGAGGATGTGCCCATCAAAACGATCATCTCAGAACAGCAAAACCATCCTTAGAGGAAGAGGAACACTAATGACTCTGCCATCCAGAGACTCCCTCCCCGAACCAAGGGGATAATGCTTTTAATATTTACAGCGGGGGCTCGTCCCCCTTTTCATCTCAAAATCGTGCAGCAAAGGGCTCTTTCCATGGGCAGAGTATTTTTCAGATCACTCCCCAAGCATGGTAACATGTTTGCAGAAGGAAATTACCCTTTTTGTCTAGTGTCTGTTTTTCACATTTATTTCTTTTTCATGAAAAGAATACTTCTGGAATGATTTGGTGCCAAATAACAGGCATATTATTGGAGAAAAGGGGCTCAGGTCCAAGTTTCAGTGGGTAATTGAAGGGCTGATTACTGTAGAGGGAGGTTCAGTGATGTTTACTACCTGTAGACGACTGGTTGCAGCTCACTTTACAAACTCTTCATCCACAATTGTGGCAGAATTTGCCCGGATATTTACCTAGCAGATGATTTAAAATAAATGCCAGGAAGGTTTTTCTTTCATTTCAGCCAGAGGTTCGAAATACAACTCTAAAATGCTCGGAGAGCAATATGATTTGAATCTAAGCCCGTATATCCCAAGTATAGTTGAAAAAAAAAAAAAGAATACATAAATCTCGCTCACTCATAGTAAGCCGTGTCTGTGTCGGGCACAGCGCACCGAGGGAAGGGGCAGACCAAGCAGGATTTCTCGGTGGTAGCGACTCTGCAGGTTTGCTCTTGGAACCTGCTCGTCCTCAGTGCCGTCAGGAATGACGGTCATCGGTGCGGCTCTGAGCCGTTGCCTGTTATATCACCGTTTTCTGGTTTTGTGTGTGACGTGAAGTAGGGGAACGAGCGTTTAACAGAGAGCTGGCCGCACAGTGCAGACGCCGCCTCCACTGCGGACGGCGTGGAGCCTACGGCCCGAGTTCCACGAAGTGGAATCTGGGGAAGAGGTGGCGGCCCCGGCCGGCGGCGTGGGCCTGCTCACCCACGGTGGCTTCGGGCGTGCGGGACGAGGAGCGGGCGCAGGAGGGGGACGTGGACGTGGACGAGGACATGGAAGACCCTCCCCTTACAGCTGGATCGTCCCCGGCGAAACCAAGGCTGCTGTCAGCTTCCGAGCGGCCGTAACTAAAGCCGACGGCGGAAAAAGACAAGCCCGGCTTCCTCTGCCGAATGTGAACTGACGCGCCACCGAGCCGATGGCCACGAATAGTCACGACGTCTTACTGAGTGGAGGGTCTGAAAAATTCTGTAGCAAAGAAAACAAACAGCTTTATTGTTATTCATACTTCAAAGTCAGGACTCCACGCATTTTATTCACCTTCTATATTTGCTTTGGCCTAACTTACAAAGCGGAAAAGTTAAGGTGTGTCTTTGTCCAGTATTGTTAAGTACATAATGTGATAGGATTTCATTTTCTTAGAGAAAGTTTTAAACGAAAATTAAATTCAGAAAAAAAGAAGTCAGAACAGTTGGGCAGACATCAGTTCCCAGTGCGGTGGCGCAGTCACCGTGGTCTTGGAGCCCGGCTGCCTATCCCCAGGGTGACACCGTCACGCTGACGTGTGCGCAGGCTCGGCGAGGGCTCGAGAGAGGAGAAAGGCCTCTGCAGAGCGGCGAGCGAGCGTTTCTGGGCTTAGGAGGATTGGGAGACGCTCCTGAAAGAACACCCACTGCAAATGAGATGCCTCCTTGGTGAACACGTGCGAAGTCAAGGCCGCATGGCCTGCACCACGATGTCCCCGAGGTGCCAGCTGCCAGCCGGAGGGTTGTGGCCAAGTCCCAGGCAGGGTTCCTGCTGCTGTGCACAGCCTACCGCTCCCTGCGGCCTGCGGGCGGTTCTCCGGGTCGAAGGGGTTCCTAGTTATCAGGTGCCGATGAGGAGGAAACGCTTGCCTGTGTGCGTACAGGGAGATGGTGTCGACGAACGATTTCTCTTGTACAACCTGCCATATTCGTTTCTTTAAAAAAATTGGATGGGATGCATTTTTCATGATAGATGAGCTTGTGCCGGCTTTTTTTTTTTTTTTTTTAAACAGCTTAATTCTAAGTTCTCTGTTGCTATTTAGGTGTGATGAGGATTATTCTCATTTGTGGTTTGTTTTATCTGAGAACATAGGTCGAAAGTAAAGACCAATTATGGGTTTTATTTTGAGGAAAATCTCCTTTTCTTCAATTGCCATTTTCTTATCCTTTATATTAATACATTGTGAAGAGCCTGGTTTTTTTTGTTGTTTTTTTTGTTTTGTTTTTTTTTGTTTTAATTTGTAGTGACAAGACTGGAACCTTATAACCCTGAACAATATTTTCTAAGTTCAACATTATTTTTAATCACAAAATTCCAAAAATATGTGGGACTTTCCTCTGATGCAGATTGAAACCCCGCATCTGGACTATGGCCTTCCAGAACGATCGTTTTGATCAGTCTGTGTGGGAGACTTTTATCCAGAGCACTTGTTGTTACACTAAGAAGATAATTACTGCTTTAAATAAAATTAAGAGTCATATAAAGTTAAGGCAGAGGGCTCTAAGAACGCTTTACAGTTAATTCTTCGATGACCGAAGGAAATTGGGAATTGATTCCAATTTTCTCTGCAACACGTGCATGTGCCGTTAATTAAGGGTTAGAGATCTCTGAAGGTTGGACACTTTCTTGTTGACATTTGACAACTTATAAATTTTAAAATCCAGACAACTGAGTATTCAGACGTGGCGAGTAATGAAAAAAAAAAAAGAAAAAGAAGAAGAAAAAAAACAGAGAGAAAATAATTTCTTTTTTAAACAAACAGCTTTCTTTCTGAGTGTGGCTCCTGACTGCGCACTCGGAAAACACTGCCGAGCCGCTGAAACTACGTTCGTGACTTTAATATTTATGAGGATATTTTCTTCATTTCCTTATGTAATAATAGCTATTATTTATGAGGGATTTACCAGGTGCTCTGTTCTTATGAGCTCAATATTATTATCACCATCTTATGGTAAAAAAGCTCGAGCGACATCTGGATCTGCACTGGGCAGGCGGATGCTGGGGCCGCCACGGCGCTCGGACCGGAGAAGGGGAGGCGGGCGGGAACAGACTTCGCGAGGCCGCGCCAGACGCTCCCCACTTCGATAAAATCATAAACTTACGGGCCCAACAAGCTTAACGGAGCCCATAGAAAAGAAAATGAAGGGAATTATACCAGGGCACATTGTCATTAAACTGTACAATTAATTGAACAACCGCACTCAAAAGAGACACTCTGAAACAGCAGCCAGAGACGAAGAAATGCACGACACACCCAGGAACAAAGGCAGTGACGCCTCATGGTCACCGTCCGCACGGGCCACAGTGAGGAACAGCTTTGAAATATTGGGGAGAACATGGCCCATCCAGACTTCTTAAGCAACAAAAATATTTTCAACATGTGGGTTCAATACATTTTCGAGCCTAATGAAACCGACAGAGCTAGCGGCCCGCAGACCTACACTCCAGGAAGCGTCGGAGGAGATTCCCTGACAGAGGAGGGGACCCGAGCGGAGATGGCGTCAGCCGCGCTCTCTCTGGCTGCGGACATGATCATGTGGCGGTTTTCGTGTGCTGAGCTAACCTGGCCTTTCTAGGGCAGGGCACACCTGGTCACGGTGGCGGGGAGCAGGGCAGGGCAGAGCTGTCCCTTCGGGCCTTTGATCGGGAGGCAGAGGCCTCTGGGAAATACCAGTTACGTCGTCATAGTGAAAGGGGTCTTACGAGGTACTGAATTCCATATTCCAACCACATATTCCAGTGTGTGTCCAATATTATTGCCTAAGCAATTCAGATTTGCCCCACCAGGACCTAAGAGCCTACTTAGAGAGTGTAAATAGATGCCCTTAAATTAATAACACAAGTGCACAGAGATAAACAAGAACCACATTTAGTGCGTGCCTTTTCTTTTCAGGAAAAATACTTCTAAAGCATTTATCTGCTAACTCTGCCTCGTATGACACAGCAGGCATTGAAAGGGGAAGCATCAAGGCGTAGTGTACAAGGTGCTAATGCCTTTCGTTTTTGAAACAGAAACACTGAGACCGGTGCAAGTCCTGGGAAATGACCGCCAATTCGTCTTTCAGTAAATTAAACGTTTAGGGAATGTCTAAGCTTCCGCGATCGCTGGCCTCCCAGACACGAAAACCACTAATCCCCTGTATCTGTCCTGAAGAGACACAGAGCTGAGTCAGCCCCGTGACATTTAAGGTGACGGCTCCAGGGCGTCTGTGTGTTCTGAACTCGGAGCAGAAGGCATAGTCCCCAGGGTTCGCGGATACGAACCTCTCTCCTGCATGATGGCTGTGTTTATTTGTTTTGATGGTGCTTTGGCTCTGGTGACAAATTAAAAATGCATCACAGAAGGGAGGTAAGGTTTCAGGTTCCCACAATAAAAGAAATCATCAACGTAGAAAGTCTTCAATCTTTTCCTTAAATCATTTCACTTCCCTTATTAAATGACTTTTTCCTGTGCATAAGTGCTTCTTCCATCACACATTTCATCCTTCCTCGAAGGAGCTATATAAATCTTCAGTTTGAATTTCACCTAGATGATGTCTTTCAGGCAGCAAGCAAGCTGGCTTCACCTTTACCAAGTTCCACGCAGGGACCGAGGCCTGTCCTTCGCCTTCCCCCCATCATTAAGCTCGCTTGAGTGTGGCATCGTCACAGTCCAAACTGCTACCCGAGGTGTCTGACTAGTCCACAGGCCACTGGGCTCTGTCGCGGGTCCTAGGCTGGAGCACTGAGTGTCAGAGGTTCTCCGTCTGCGCAGCAGGTGCAGCTGCAGACAGCTAGTTGAAAGCGTCGTGGATGCTTCTCAGAAGCGCTGCACACAGTGGGTGCACAGGCCGTGTTGCTGATGCGGTCCCTCCCCCTGGCTGCGGTGAGCACACTGTCTCCCGGGCCATCCTGTCTCCCATGGGCCCATCTCCCATGGGCCTGTCTCCCATGGGCCCGTCTCGTCTCCCGTGGACCCATCTCCCATGGGCCTGTCTCCCGTGGGCCTGTCTCCCGTGGACCCATCTCGTCTCTCGTGGACCTGTCTCATCTCCTGTGGACCCGTCTCCTGTGGGCCTGTCTGGCTCGTCTCCCGTGGGCCCGTCTCGTCTCCCGTGGGCCTGTCTCCCGTGGACCCGTCTCCCATGGACCCGTCTCCCGTGGACCCGTCTCCCGTGGGCCTGTCTTATCTCCCGTGGGCCCATCTGTCTCTTCTCCCGTGGGCCCGTCTCCCGTGGACTCATCTCCCATGGGCCCATCTCGTTTCCCGTGGACCCGTCTCCCGTGGACCCATCTCCCGTGGACCCGTCTCCCGTGGACCCGTCTCCCATGGGCCCGTCTGTCTCGTCTCCCGTGGGCCTGTCTCGTCTCCCGTGGACCCGTCTCCCGTGGACCCGTCTCCCATGGGCCCGTCTGTCTCGTCTCCCGTGGGCCCATCTCGTCTCTCGGGCCGTCTCCTAGGCCAGCGTCGGTGGAGGCTGCACCAGCCCCGCCTCTCCTGTTCCGTGTCCGCACCGTCGGCCTTGCCCCGGCTCTGCAGTCCGGCTGGGTTCTGAGGCGCAGGGGGAGGGTGTCTCCGACAGAGGCTCCTTAGCCACGGTGGAGCTAAGCAGGAGGTGGACGGGCTGGGGAAGCGGGGTGGGCTTGAGGAGTAGGGGCCCAGCAGCGGTGAGAAGGCGTGGAAACCCCAACATGGGAGGACGTTCCCCGCCCTCGCCTCTCAGGTGCGAGGAGCCAGTTCAGACCCCTTCCCTCAGCGGCGCGTAGCTTCCCCGGGGTCCTCACGCCGACCCAGCATTTGTCACGTCGGAGAGAAGAGAGTGCGCTCTGGGTGCCTTGACTTCGTAAGTGACTTTCCCCCCATGCCTGGCACCTGGAAGTCACCCTAGAACCCCGAGGACCCGCAAGGCTGTACGAACGAGTCTTGTCCCTCCGCTGGGGTTTAGGGAGTGCTGGCCGTCTACCTACACATGGAATACCCGGAGTCACTCCTGGGTGGGCTAACCATGTGTCACCTGCAGTCAGAGTCTCTGGTCATCGTGCCCACTTCTGCTGTGACCAAGGCACTCGCACATTAACCACACTGACATCATAATGGGGAAACCCCTTCAGCATCCAACTAGATGCAGGAAAAGCGTTTCACAAACTCATCACGTCGTGAGGAAGCTGCCAGAGAGGGGGGGCGTTTGTCCAGCCTGGTCAGGAGACCCTGCAGCCAGAGCCACGCGTAGTGGAGAAATCAGAACGAAGGCGGGGAGCTCGCGTCCGCGGCTTCCAGTCAGAGGCCCAGGGAGGCTGAGGTCAGTGCGACAAAGCAGACAGGGAAGAAGGCCGTCGAGAGTGGAAGGAAAACGATGAAATAGATTTATTTGCAGACGGCATGATAGTCTTCGGCTAAAACTCCAAAGAAATCGCTACAGTGACATAAAGTTTTTAATTTAGTAAGGTTGGTTACACAGTACAAGGTCAACACACATAAATCAATTACATTTCTATATTATCAGGGAACAAGAGAAAATGAAATAAAATGTCATTTAAAATAGCATTAAAAACAAGAAATACATGGGGATGAATGTAGAAAACTGTGTGTAAGACATGAAATTCAAAACATGAAATTCTACTGTTAGAAACTGAAGAAAACATGAATAAATGCTGAGATATGCCGTTTATAAATTAGAAAATGCATTTTTACGGTACTTAATATCCTCAAATTGGTCCAGTCAGCACAATGCCAGTCAAAATCCTCCTGGGATTTTAGAAATGTATTTGTATTTATTGAGGCATCATTGACACATGACAGGTGTACAATGTAACGATTCAATATTTTTGTGTATTGTAAAATGATTGCCACAGCAGGTGGCGATGACTGTGATGATACATAGTGGTGATACATAGTTACAGGTTTTGCGTGTGGTGAAAACTTTTAAGGTTTATCCTCTTAGCAACTTGCAAGTATGCAATACACTATTATTAATTATAGTCACCATGCTATGTGTGACATTCCCATGACGTTTACTTCAGAACCGGAAGTTTTACCTTCGGACCCCTTCGCCCAAGTTGTTGGCCCCGCACTCCCAGTCTCTGGCACCCACCAATCTGTTCTCCATAACTATAAGCTTGTTTACTGTTTGCCTGTTTATTTATTTTTAGATTCCACATATAAATGAGATCATACAGTTTTTGTCTTTCTCTGACTTCACTTGGCATAATGTCCTCAAGGTCCATCCATGTTGTCACAAATGGCAGGAGTTTTTTCTTTTGGCTGAGGAATATTTCCTTGTATATGTTCACATCACATTTTCTATGTCTGTTCATCGATGGGCACTTAGGTGGCTTCCACGTCTTGGCTGTTGTAAATGATGCCGCGGTGATCATAGGAGCGTATATATCTTTTTAAATAAGCGTCTTTGTTTTCTTTGGATAAATACCCATTAGTGGGATTGCTGGGTCCTAGGCAGTTCTGTTTTCGGTTTTTCGAGGAAGCCCGCACTGCTTTCCGCAGCGGCTGCACCGATTTGCATTCCCGCCCGTTGCTCCGCGTCCTCGCCAGCGCGTGCTGTTTGCTGATTTATTGAGGACGACCATTGTGACAGGTGTGAGGTGAGGTCTCATTGTGTTTTGATTTGCATTTCCCCGATGATGAGTGATGTCGGGCATCTTTTCATGTACCCGTTGGACAAATGTATGTCTTCTTTGGAAAATGTCTGTTCAGGTCCTTTGCCCATTTTTAAACTAAAAAAAAAAAATTTTTTTTTTGTTTTGCTATTGAGGAGTAGTAGTATGACTTATTTATATATTTTGGGTATTAGCCCCTTATTAGATATATGAATTGCAATATATATTTTCTTGTAGGAGTTTTATACTATCAGATCTTACATTCAAGTCTTTAATCTATTTTGAGTTAACTGTTGTGTGTGGTGTGAAACTGTGGAAAAAAAAAATTTTTTTTTTTTTTTTGCTATTGAGGAGTAGGTAGTATGACTTATTTATATATTTTGGGTATTAGCCCCTTATTAGATATATGAATTGCAATATATATTTTCTTCTAGGAGTTTTATACTATCAGATCTTACATTCAAGTCTTTAATCTATTTTGAGTTAACTGTTGTGTGTGGTGTGAAACTGTGGTCTGTTTTGTGCTTTTGCATGTGACTGTCCCTGTATATATATGTTTGCTTTACTTTGCTTTTTGTAGAAATTATCACGTTGCTTGTAAAGTTTACAATCTGGAATGCCCAGAACAATTTTGATATGAAGGACAAAGTTCGAGGACTTCATTCCAAGATGTAGTAAGGCTGTCACTATGCACACAGGACACGATGCTGGTTCAGGCCACACCCAGGGATCCGGCACATACACTCTACAGTGCGATGCTCTGGGAGGCCTGCAGGGGGCGCTCTGCCTTCCTAGTGTCTCGTTTGGTCTGCACAGAGGCGTGCCTGCAAGCACGGACCATGCAAGGAAATAATTTGGGCTTTATCAGAATTGAACAGTTTTAAAAGCAGCTCAATGGTTGCTCAAGACTGATAGGAACGCGAGGGACCTTTTGGGGCACGGCAGTGTGGCGGTCGCACAGAGGTATCTGAGCGGCCCAGCCCGCCCCGCTTCACACTGACGATGGGGTCTTGCATCGTGTGTAAGCGCACGGTGTTCCATCTGAAGCTGCGCGTGGGGCCAAGGGAAGGAGAAGCAGCCTCTGGTCCCAGGTAGAAGTAGCGACGTTCGTAAGGGCTCAGCATGCGCCTTTGTCTAAGCCACCCGCCTATCCTCCACCGCGTCCCCGACAGGGCGACTTACTGTCCCCACCTTTGTCTAAGCCACCCGCCTAGCCTTCGCCGGTCCCCACAGGGAGACTTACTGTCCCCGCCTTTGTCTAAGACACCGGCTTAGCCTTCGCCGGTCCCCACAGGGAGACTTACTGTCCCCGCCTTTGTCTAAGACACCGGCTTAGCCTTCGCCGGTCCCCACAGGGAGACTTACTGTCTCCGCCTTTGTCTAAGCCACCTGCCTAGCCTCCACCGCGTCCCCAACAGGGCGACTTACTGTCCCCGCCTTTGTCTAAGACACCGGCTTAGCCTTCGCCGGTCCCCACAGGGAGACTTACTGTCTCCGCCTTTGTCTAAGCCACCTGCCTAGCCTTCGCCGGTCCCTGACAGGGCGACTTACTGTCCCCGCCTTTGTCTAAGCCACTGGCTTAGCCTTCGCTGGTCCCCGACAGGGAGACTTACTGTCCCCGCCTGGGGGATGTGGGGAGTAAGGCCGAGGGAGCCGCACAGACAAATTTTTCTTGGGCTTAAGCACTCAAGGATTATTTAGTATTTTCTTAAAGTTTCTAGAAAGCTAAAGAATTTCCTGTTTCTACTTTTTAAATTGCTTTTTCTTGGCATTGAGATTTAGTCTAGTTCCTGTGGAGTGAAACCTTGAAAATCAATACATCTGTTTAACAACTTACCGTCTCTGGAATTCTCATTGAGGCTTTCTTCCTATATAAAAAACAGGCCAAAATGATGACTTCAACTATTATCAAATGTGAAATGAACCTGACAAATGGAAAAAGTAGTCTAGTGTTGAATGCGAGTTTCACATAAATATCTATGCTATGTGTATGCAACTTCGTTCAAAATACTAGGTAATTTTCCCATACTTACATTTTCTTCCTTAGGGAGAAGCTGAAAAAAAGAATACTTTAAATGTATACACGACATTCTGAAATAACGTTTGAAACGGGCATCCTGAGGATAGGAAGGGAACAGGACTGGCATGGACGGTCACACCGCCAGTGACCATCGGGTGGTGACCCGGAGCGAGCGCCCGGTCTCCCTGACCTGTCCCCTCCGGGCGCAGTGGAGCGTCGCTCTCGGCAGGGCGCGCAGTGTCCTCTGAGGGTCCCTTCTTCACGCACGCCTTCCGGATCCTTCCACGCTCTCGCGAGCAAAAGCAGACTTCGAGTGCGTGAGTGAGAATAAAACGCTTCTACTCCAGCTGCTGAAGATGGGTACGTGACATTTGTACAAAGGGTGACGTCCCTTTTCAAGAGCTTCTCTCTCAGCCAGGAGGTCCGCGCGCGTCATTCAGAATGTCTCCGTACAGGTCACGAGTTTCAGAGAAGAACAAGATGTCGCTCATCGTGGTTTTCTAACTTTATGGCCTCCGTCTTCTCTCTGCAAACGTAGGCGAACTGTTTTGGGGCCACATCGCCAAATTTTTCTTGTGTTTAAACACTCAAGGATTATTTAGTATTTTCTTTAAGTTTCTAGAAAGCTAAAGAATTTCCTGTTTCTACTTTTTAAAGCTGCTTTTTTTTGGCATTGAGATTTAGTCTAGTTCCTGTGGAGCGAAGCCTTAAAAACCGACACATCTGCTTAACAGTGTGTGTGCAATTTAACAATCACATACGTACACACACAATGCACATGTGTATGTGCACACACACGTCTGTATTGTTTCTAGCCATATTCTAAACAACAAATGTGTGATATGACAATGGTTCAGATCGTCTCCTCCAGTCGAATCGCACCTACAAGGAGTGTCTCACACAGCGATCGTCATAGTTCCAGCAGAGGCCCGTGGACACCCGCGGGGGAGCGATACCTTCACGCCGTCCTATGTGTTTTCTACAAAGCGTAATTTCAAGCACTTTTTCCTTCCATGGCTTGACCGCAGAGCCCGCGTGGTGGGCACACATGTGAGTGGACACTCAACAAACGAGACAGGTGACAGCCACGTCACGCCTGTCCTCCCTGCTGGAGAGCAGACAGCACGGGCTGGCCTCTTGCACACAGGCGTCAGAGGGCACTTTCTTCTCCCCTCTCTGCTCTGAAACAAGGCTGGCAACCCAAAACTCCCAAATCCTTGCGTGATCGCGGAAAAACTGAATCCTACACGTTTTAGGTTCAGAGGGGAGGGAGCAGCATGGAATGGTGAAAAGCCCCGCGTGCGTGCGCGTGTGCGTGTCGTTCAGCAAGCCCGCGATGGCCGAGCACGTGCACTGTGACGAGACACGGAGGTGGCCCGCGGGGGAGGCCGGCAGTGTCGCCGATGCCTGCGGGCACCTCCCCTTCCGGGACCGGGCGTGGGGGTCAGGCGCGGGCTCCGGGGGTGACCAGACAGGCGAGCAGCTGCTGTTCAGCCCTGTGGCGTGAGCGATGTGAGCTGGGACAGTGACCGGCAAGTTCTAAAGGGTCTAGCTACGTGTCGCCTTTCCCGGGGGAGAAGTACTTTATCACAGACGACTCTGAGCCACGAGAGAGGGATTCTTGGCAGCAGGCGAGGAAAAGCGATTAAGCAGGTGTTCAACCTCCTAATCCACTGCGTTTGGATCACAGCTGTGCTGTCTCGGTGTGGCTGGTGTGGGGTGCAGGCCGACTTTGCGACCCACAGGCACCCAGGTGCGTGTATAACAGCACCTGGGGTGGCTGGTGAGAGCAAGGACTGATAGGACCTAGTCCTCTTCCTTTAAATGCGGCAGGGACAGTCAAACAGGTACACAAAATATTTTAAAACTCTCAGAAATGCATAACAATGAACTGTGGATTTATTACTGTTTCTCTTTTTAGCTCACATGAGATTTTCCCTATAATAGAATATCTATTTTTTTTTTGTTTATTCTTCTAAGAACTTTATGAACTATTTTTCTACTCACTACGTTAAAAGTTGAAAACTTCTTGGTGATTAGGGTGATAAGAAAAAATAATAATTTTGTCCAGTGGTGTTTACTAGCTTCTGGTCATATGATGAAAACATAAAGTGGACAAATAAAAACACAAATACTTCTTCCTCTAGTGGAAAATGACAGCTTTTTATTATGAAATCACATGCAGAAATAACTCAGTCACTTTGTAGCATTGCAGGAAGGCTGGTAAGGGAACAGGTGCACTACATGGAGAATGTGAAGAACTGGTCGCGTTTGGCTTTTGTGACCTGGGTTTTGTCATCTATGAGATGGGCCGTTGCAGTCAGGACAGTGCAGGTGGCCCAGGCCGCCAGGCTCCGATGGCTTGATCGTATTCCAAGTACACTCAGGTCCTAGAAAAGTGTCTGTGACAGCGTGTGCCTTTGAAAAGTTTTGCTTCGCTGTTAGATTATTTTAATGTTAATGTTTAATGCACGGCAGATAACGTCAAATCTCCTGGATATCTGAATTTGAATGGGAAAGGTAAAGCCTGTTGTAATGGGCAGTGAATGCCACCTCCAGACGCCAGCTACATTCCTTGTATAGGATCATAACGCCTGTGATTAGAGATGGTTTGACCTTCCCGGTCTTTAAATGTTCGATAGAATTCCCTGGATGTGATGACTCTGGCCCAGGGCTTTCCTTGTTATAGGTCTGTTTCCTTACATGTTATAGGTCTGTTGAGATTTTCTACTTCTTCTTGAGTCAGTTTAGGTAATTTGTGTATTTCAAGAAATTTTTCATTTCTTTTATATCGTCTAATTTGTTGGCACTTGTTCGTATGTGCTTGTTTGGTAACTCTAATTGGCATGTCATTATTCTCCTACAGCTTTTTACTTCCGTAAGCTCAGCGGTTATGTCCCGTTTCATTTCTGATTTTAGTTATTTTACCTTATTTCTTTTGTTCTTCATCACATAAGCTAAAAGTCTGTCAATTTTATTGATTTTTTTTTTAAAGAACTGACTTGGTTTCATTGACTTCTCTATTGTTTTCCTAGTCTCTACTTTATCTCCACACTAATTTTTATTATTTCTTTCCTTCCACCAGCTTTGGGTCTACTCTCCCCTTTTCTGGTCTCTCCGGGTGTCGAGTCAGGCCGTTAGCTGGGAGGTCTCTTCCATTTTGGTGGGGCCTGCACCGCCACGTCAGCCTTCTCTGGGCAGGCGACAACGGCAGAAGTAAAAGAAAATAAAGACTTCCAGAATTTTAAAGGGAAAATTTTTAGATTCCTGAAAGAACATTGTGCAATATTAACCTATTTGTTATGAGATATTTTGAAAAGTTGCTTTTCTGCTTGAATTTTCTAGAAATATACAATTTGATTTACTTTTATAATTAATGAAGCTATTTTGAAAGTGTTTAGATTGTTCAAAAGCAATTGAGTGATGCATCATCATCATCGCCATCATCACTCAGTGTCAGAGGTTCCCCCTTGGGGCGGGGCCTGCTGTAGCAGTTTATCCGAGCGAGTGAGTGAAAATCAAGGTGTGGACGCGCAGCTCACACGGGTGTGAACGGAGTCAGCTGTCGTCGCGTGAGGCTGTTTCGAGACGTGACCTTGATGAGGGATGGGATTTGGCAGGTGAAGAATGCCAAGCTAGGGACTAAGTGGCTAAATAGGGTGACGCATGTTCTAGGATGTCACCTCAAGACAAACTCGAATATATGGATATTTGGAACCGTAGACAGTTCCGTAAGCCAGTGGCCTGTGTTGAAAGCGTTCATGCTCTTCTCTGATGTACTTTCCTGGAAAAACAAGTATGATGTCGTCACACTGAAAAAGAGCCTCTGGGGCCAGTCAGATGGGCCTTGTGACCTCATGCAGAAGGGCCCCCTAAACTGGCGAGCGCCTTGCTTCCCCCTGTGACTGCAGCCACTCACCTTCACCTTTCCCAAATCACCAATGAGTCAAAGTCACAGGCTTGCGGCACAGTGAACGGCCAGCTGTTCTGAGCTACAAGCAGCGTTCAAAGAATGCTCGCCGTAGTTTTCAAGACTGATGGCGTGATGCCCAGTTGGGTGACCTAAGCAAGGCAGACTGTCGTCACCGGGAATTCTGATGTCCCGTCAGCAAGCTAAGTCAGGAAAGCCATCAGCATAGCATCACCCTGTCCCTTCTCATCCGCGTGACCTCTGATATCGACTTGGCGATGTTTACAATCACTGCTCACCCAGTTTCCAGAAGCAGTGTATTTTGTGAGCCTGTCATCTGCTTGTGATTTTCGTGTCCCATATGGCAAAGTGCCATGCTGACTCAGAACTAATTCAACACCCAAAGCTTCAGAAAGTCACTTGACACGTGAAGGTATGCAGATCCTCTGATCGTTGACAACGCTGCCTTTTCAGGAGCAGCTTCGTGTCCTCAGCCCCCTGCGATCGCCACGGGGCGCATGTTCCTTGCTGTCCCCTGTGACGGGAAGGGCTAGATGACACAAGACGCCAGGCAAAGTCATTAGGACCCCAGGTGGCCACCGCAGTCACCCCTGCTCAGTGAGCGCACCGGCCCCCGCAGGCACCGTCGGGGGGTGGGGGTCCTGCCTCCAGGCTCGTGGGCAGACACCGTGCACCCACGGGCAGTGTGTCCCGGGCGGCCATCGTGCTGGTGCCCGCCTGGCACGAAGGGTGTGCTACTTGGTCACTGGAAAAGAAAATGCTACGCAGGGTTAGAGCGACCCTAACGTCCGGAGAAATAAAAGTGCTGCTTCCAGTCCGGAGACTGGGCATTCGGCCGCGTCGCTGACAGAACAGCCTGGCCGGGGGCGAGAGGATTCCCGTCCACCGGGGGACATGACACGCATTCCTGTCGCAACAGCCAGATCACCTTGAATTTTAAACACCTTATTCTGAGCCTCAGCTAACTCGGTTATGCTGCACGGCTTGAATCAGATAATATATGTCTATGGGTGAGTCTGGTGGAGACCCCGGCGGCCGGGAGGGGGCGGGCCCAGGAGGTGGGGACAGGGTGTCCCCTCTGCAGGGCGGGACTCTTGGTGGAGGAGGCCCCAG
>NW_006443225.1:22385663-22387361 GCF_000325575.1 Pteropus alecto | reverse complement strand
CAGCGCCCTGGCCTGCAGGCCGGTTGAGCTGCGGCACCTCCAGGCAAGAACCATCTGGGACACGGAGGTTGCCCCTGGTCCCCGGGGACTCTGTCCTTGTCCTTGTCCCCTGTGGGCCCCGCGCACCCCCTTCCTCTGCCCCCAGCCCCTGCCCGCCACTGACGTGTCCCCTGCGGGAGGCTCCTCCGGCTGCGCCTGCCCTCGGCAGTGGGACCTCTACGGGCAGTTTACAACCTGTCACGGTCCCTTTTAAGTCCAAGCCGGTGGCGCCTGGGCGGGTTGTGATTTTCATCCCGGATTTCCGCGCCGTCGGGCCTCATGCGCGTCTCGGAAGCCTCCAGCTTCGGGGCCCCAGTGTTCCGTTCCCCTGGGCCGTTTGTCCACCGAGAAGTGCTTTCTGGAGCCACATTAACTCACAGACCGTCGCAGAGGGGTCGGAGGTCACGCCCTTGGCTGAATCTCTGTCCTCCGGCTGGACCATGGTTTGGGTTCGTGTCCTGAGAACCTGTCGCTGAACAGCGTTGCTAGTGGGGAGGAAAACGGATGGAACCTTCAAGTCTGAAAAGCCCCATAAATTCTAGAATTTCCTTTTGTGTTTTATTCCTGCTTATAAACAAGCCAGTTCTTTTCTTACTAATCTCTTTCCTGTAAAGCGCATCAAATTCAGCTAATGAGAACCAACTCGCTCTAACGTTTTTTAAAGAAAGCTCTGTCCAAGGCAGCAATTCCATTAGGCATGTTTCCACCCCGCACGCAGTGACAGCTTTAGCCGTCTCTCACACACCATTCACCCGCCCTCAGTCCAAACCGAGATTCTCGTGTTTTAGATACTTTTGTTGTATCGTCATCAGCTTCCAGTATAAACTGCTATGTTATTTAGCTGTTTCTGCACAAAAATCAATCCAATGCCAGGGACTTAAGAGAACGTTTCTTTCGCGGTCAGTTTAGGGATGGGCCGCTGTCCCATGGGCCACAGCCATCTTACTTTGGAACTCAGGCTCAGCGAAGGGTCATCACCTAGGACATGGTGTCCACGTGGAGGGCGGGCAGGGCTGGAGAAGAACACCGGCGCCTTCGATGCTTCTGCTGGGCCATGGCACGTTGTCACGTCTGCTCAGGGTCCATCAGCCGAAGCGAGTCCCGTGGCCAAGCCCGACCTGAGGGTCAGAGGCAAGACCAAGCAGTCCGCCACAGCGCCACCGACAGGTAGAGACTGGGTGTCTTGTAAAGGTGGCCATTATTACGCTGTCTTCATTACACTGTTTTTTAAAAAGGAATTTATTTTCCAATTAGAGTTGACATAAAACATCTTATTAGTTTCGGGTGTGCAGCTCAGTGACTAGATGTCTCCACAGCTTATGAAGTGACCCTGAGGAGTCTGCCACCGTCTGACACCACGCACAGTGATTACAGTGTTTTGCTGTCTCCCCCATGCTGTACTCTGCACTAGGTTTTATTTATTGGGACAAGTATGGTATGCCTCCCAAACTCTCATCGTTACATAATGACCTTCAGTCTGTCATGTAAATTATCAGTAAAATAATTTGGAGCTTAACGAAAGAAGATTTGGGATGGTTTATGATCAGTCTTAAGTACCTCCTTTTGCTGTAAGTAAATTAATCTTTGCAGGTGCAGAGCGCAGGAAGTAATACCTGTACTTTTTAATTTAAAGAATAGCACTCTGGCAATTGTTGGTAA
>NW_006443225.1:22382706-22385631 GCF_000325575.1 Pteropus alecto | reverse complement strand
GACAGTAATAGCTTCAGGGTTCTGCAGGAGGAGCTCCTGGAGCCTCTTCCCTTAATGCATCAGTGGTCCCCAAGTTCCGTTTGTGCTCGAGAGATAAGCCAAGTGCCATCCCCTGACCCTCAGTGGTTAGTATTTTTAGAAAAGATGAAATAAGTAACACTTGAAGTTTTACATCTGTGATATGAACCAGTAACCCCATGAAATTGGATGAGCACTAACTTTCTGTAAAAAATGATTAGGCCCATGTTCTAAGATAAAAAGTAATAAAATATGAAAATATTTGAAGAGAAAGATTTCCTCCTTCTAAGCTGTGAATTAAGAAAATGTTGAAAGCTACACATTTTCCACAGAGGATGAAAAATTACGTTGCCTTATTTATTGTTTTGCAGTTAGCAAGAGAGCTAAAAATGTTGCTACTTCCCCCTGAAAACGGTTTCTCCCTAGCACTTTATCCCGCTGCCTCTCAACTGCTTTCAGCATTCCTATTTTTATTGTATTTTTTCTTCTTTCTTTCTCATTTTATTTTATTTTATTTTTTTTTTTAAGATTTTAGTTTTCAGAGCAGCTTTAGATTCGTAGCAGAATTGAATGGGGAGTGCAGTGTTTCCGTCACTCTGTCACCTCTGGGAGGCACTGCCTGCCCTGCGGTCAGCATCCGCCACCAGAGGGGACATCTGGTGGGATCAACCTACCCTGACACGTCGTCGTCACCCGGAGTCCACAGTGCACGTTTTACTCTTGGTGGTGTACGTTCTGTGGGTGTGAACAAATGTCAGATGTTACTTTTTTCCGATAAGCTGACCACACTGATTTAGACAGCGTCGGTGTAGTAATTAATCTTCAAAGTCGGGTCCTGCACGTGCCGATGGAAAACTGTGGAATGTTATTGGTGATGAACATGCTGTTCATGGAGAGCCTTCCTCGTCGTTTGTGGGCGACTCCTCCCGGGGTGAGAGGTGTGGAAAGACCCGCGTAGGTTCTGTCAAAGACGACAAAGACTTCCTGTGGCATCGTCTGGCCCCAGAGACTAATTGCTGCAGTGGACACTGTGCAGCTTATGGAGTCCGCGGTGTCCTTAACCACAAGTCACTGTTCCCCTTCGAGTCGCCCAGGACCTACAGGAGCAAGTCCCTGGGGAATGAACCGTGTGCTGGTGACGCCCTGTTTTTATGTCCCCTCCCTGCTCTTTGCCTTATTCTCCTAAAATATTCCTGTTCATTTTATAAGATTCAGCTGCCCACCGCTCTGCTGAGGAAGCCTCTCCCGTCACTCCCCAGGCCGGGGGCAGGCGCCCCGTGCCCTCAGCCGTGTGTGTCGTGACTTCACACACGCATCTCAGAAAGGGTTTCCTCTGCTCAACGCAGCTCTCCCGTCTCCGTTACGACACTAAGCCCAAGTCTGCCTCCTCTATGCACCCAACAGTTTCTATCTGAATTAACTGATAGTTTTTTTGTTCCCTTTAGTTGAGACCTATTTCCCCATATGGTTTTTCTATTATACTGAATTGAATCACAAAATCATTCACTGTCCAGATGTACACAGAAAATAAGGCTGATTTTTATATAACTGATCTAATACTTATCTAAGTACCCAGTCATCTGCATGACTCAAGACAATGGCATCTGGTCCGTTAACAGCCTCATCCGGTGATTTAACCAGGTTGCTGTGATAACCCAGAGCTGCCTGCTTGGTCCCACCACCTGTTAGGTCCTTGAGGTCTGTCCCGTGTGCTCACGTTCAGGATAGTGTTTGGTGGGGTGGGGGTCTCTGTGGGGCAAGTAACCTCCTTGAGCTAGTGATTGGTCTAAGCTGGTCTTATCAGGTTTGGGGGTGGAGAATGAGCTGGAATCCACGTCTGCAGTCTGTGTGTCTAACGCCGGCTCCGGCTAGTAACTCTTCGTGCATTTCATCTTCGTCATTGTGATCTAAATCTTCTCTCATGTCCCCAAAGTATAACTTCCAATGAGTTAAAAATGTGGTTCTCACACACACCCATAAATATGTGCTAAACATGTTTAAAACGTCTTTACTAAATGGAGCAAAAGGATGCTAAAGCTTGTTGAAAGGAGAACTCAAGGAATGGAAATTTATATAGACATTAACTTAAAAAACGCTGAAATGACTTCTGATAGATAAAAGTTGTTCATCATCCTACCAACAGTGAAATCATACCCTCGAGAGTATTTTTTCTCCTGAAGAGAAGTGTGCAGTGGGACACATGACCTCGCACAGTCAGGATCCCGATCCACAGTAAACGACGCAGCAGAACTGGCCAGCCTTGGAGAACGAAACCGTCTTCCGGTGGCAGGAGTGACGCTCACTGTGACTGAGAAAGGCACGCGGTCGCCCTGACTTATTTTTGAGCTCCAGGTCAGTTTTCTTACCAGTGTTAAGACCCTTCAGGACTCCTGGTTCACACCGGGTTTCTGGACTCGGAGCGTCCACGTGGGGGCGGAGGAGGCCGGGCACGTTCGCCGCGCTTCTCCCCGGAGGCGACCTCCCTCCCCCGGAGCATGGCTGCGTGTGCACCGGCGGCCTCGTCTGTGCTCCCGGCCCCGCCGTGCGTGTCTGCTCGTGCTGCTGTGCGCGTCTGCTTTGCAGGGTAAACCCGACCGGGCTGGGGAGGCGAAGCCGAGAGCAAAGCTCACTGAGCAAGTCCCCGTTTTCCTGTATCCCGTGGCTAAGACGTGACAGCTGTCAGGTTCCGCTTCCCCTCGGTAGGACGTTGCCTGCAGCGGCTGTGACCAGGGACGGCAGGCGTGGCTCCTGGCGTCTCAGTGGAGGAGACGTCGCATGTTTATCCCTCAGTTCTCATTGTCGTCCCAACTCTGCCTTTCAAGAATCTCGTCTCGTCCAGTAGAACGGAAATCGGCCACGAGTCCTAAAATTTCTTTGCAGTCTGTCAGATTCTAACACTTTTCTCTT
>NW_006443225.1:22370701-22382683 GCF_000325575.1 Pteropus alecto | reverse complement strand
AAAAAAAAAGTCACCTCTTGGCATATCTTAAGTGGCCTCAGATAACTTCTTCGTGTTCGTTTTATTCCCCCCAGATTACGAGGCAGGACAGGAAGGGCGGACTGGTGATGACTTGGAAAACAAAAAGTAGAAATAAAATTAGGTCGTTAAACTAGATGTATTTTTTCCACACTTCACAGAGTGATAATAATATTTTAAAACAAAATTTGCATTTTTAATGAATCCATGCATTTATTCCACTCACCTTTCTAATTCCTTTCGAACTCTATACTTGAATATCTGGCTGCTGTAGAAAAAATACAGCATTTAATAAATCTCACGCCATAAAGCTCCGCTGAACTCACCAGCGGCTCACTTTAGAATAAGAGCTTATTTTTCCTTTATCGCTGATGCTGCAGCGACCTGAACGGACACTGGGCCCTTTTAAGCCACACTCCAGGTGCTGTCACCTGAGCTCACTGGCTGACAAAGGCGCAGCATATTCCCTAGCCCAGACATTCAGAAGGAAGCCTTATGTCTCAGTCTGAGTTTTGCCTTTAAATCCTCACAGGATGTCACTTTGTAGTGTCCGTATCCACTAGTGAAATGTGGCGTCGCGAATGTTATCACTTTATAGAAAATGTGAATTCTCTGCACCGATGGTATTTCCCTTAGTAGAAATAACGTAATAAACAAGGTTTATTGCAACAGCATGGTTAATAGAATTACGTACCGAGGGAAATTCATGACTGACGGGCAGGATGTGTTTTGTTCCTAACATTAAGAGGATTTAGAGTTGTTCTGAACGTTAAGTACCACCGGAGAAGCTGAGCGATAAAGTGCCAGTGAAACCATGTGACAAGCACCTGCTAACTCACCTTGCTCTGAAGGAGACCACCAACCAGCTGTTATTTTTGGAAGAAAGGAAGAAAAAAACCCTACACAATAAAACCCGAAACATGAACTTGGCTTCACATTGGAGAAGGCACCTGAGCTGCGTCGTCTGGGACTGTCATTGTGCCCGGAACATCTAGAAGCCGAGAGAGGTCGCCAGGGAGACGGAGCCGGGGTTTTCAGTCTGATGTTGTAAAGCCAGGTGTCTTTTGGGTTTGGGGAGCTTACGAAGTGAGAAGATCCTCCTGAATCCTTACTGCTGCCTGCTGACATTTAAAGAATGGATGTGACCGAAGGTGACGGGCGTCGTGCTGACTGCAGAAGGTGGCTGTCCAGCACACCATCAGGCTCAGGAGCGACGAGGCAGGTAAGCAGAGCCGGGCTTTGGCATCCCGGCTCAGCACCCGCGTGTCTGGGAAGGACCTTGCCCCACCCCGGGAGGAGGGGAGCTCACTGTCTGCAAGAGCCCAACGCAGCCCAAGCCCCTACAGGGCAAGAAACTATGGGGTTTTGACCCAAAACGATTTCAAGTAAATATGACAATACCTGTCAAAACTGGGAAGCGAGAACATGGATATTTGTTCAAATATTGCTGTTCTGTTGGACATCAATAAAATAAGCCCTCTGGTCTTTCAGAGCCAGGGAAGGCTGCACGAGGCCCAGCGAGGCGGGCCTGGGCCCCCGCTCTGTGCTGGGCGTAGCTGGGCGGCTGCTGCCTCTGTCCTGCCTTCTGCCAGCTCCCGCTCGGGCACTGCCCTGCCCTTAGGCAGCTGTCGAAGCTTTTTCCGACTTTCCACTGTTTGAAGGTACCTGCATCGGAAGTGACATCACCTGGAATTTAACTTTTACCTTCTCTGTGAACAGGTTGCTACACTCTTCTTAGATGCTCGCTTGCGTCAGAGTGCAGTATCCTGATCTGAGTTATTCCTTAATGGAAGGTTTGGATTTGTAACATTGTGCTGTGCTGGTAGCTTCCTTAGAGCAAGGGCACCTACATGGCTTTGTCCAGGTGACGGTGAGGGTCTTTCCAGCTTTTGTTGGCCTGGGAAAGCCTCTGTCCCTCCTTGTTTCTGAAGGACAGTGCCGGGGAGTGAAGTATTCTTGGCCGGCAGGTTTTTGTTCCCGGCACTTTGACAGTATCCACGCGCTCTCTCTTGGACTGGGAGGTTTCTGGGAAACCCACTTAGAGCCTTATGGGGGAGGGTTCTCTTGTATGTAGTGAGATTCTTTTCTTGCTTTCAAAATTCTCTTTGCGTTTTGACAGTTTTATCATAATGGTGTCTTAGTCGAGTTCTCAGATCGAATGTATTTGGAGACTTAGGAAGTTCATATACCTGGATGATCATAAAGGATTTGGGATGTGTTTAGTCATTAATTTTTAAAATAAGCTTTCCGCTCCTTTCTCCCTCCTCTCCTTTTCAGACTCCCATAATGCACTTTAAATAGTTTGATCTTCCCATAAAACACCTCGGCTTTTTTGTTTGTTTTATTGAGAAATAATTGACATACATCACTGTACGGTTAAGGTGTACCCGATGATGGTTTGATTTACACATATTGTGAACTGCTTACCATAGGAGGTTTAGTTAACATCCGGCATCTCATAGACGCAATAACGATAAGAGGAAAGCGCCTCCTGCGCCGGCACTTTCAGGGTCCGCTCTCCCACGCTTTCCTGCGTGTCCGTCACACAGCAGCGTCGACCATGCTGCATGTGACGTCCCGAGTGTGTTTCTTTGTACATTACATCCCCGTGCCTTGTCTCATAACTGGAAGCTTGTACTTCTCGACTCCATGCACCCATCTTGCTTACCTCCCCACCCCCTCCCAACTGGCAGAAACCGATGTTTCTGTGAATTCCGGTTTGTCTGGTTTGTTCATCCGCTTTGCTTTTCCGATTCCACGTGTGAGTGAAAGTGCCGGTGTTTGTCTCCCTCTGACTGACTTCACTCCGCACGGCACTGTCCAGACCCCGGACTGCTGCAGAAGGCAGGATCTCGTCTTTCTCGTGGCTGAGTGACATTCCATCGCATATGCGCACCCCTCGCGTCTACTGGGGGACGCTTAGGCTGTCTCCATGTCGTGGCTGTCGTAGATGCTGCTGCAGTGAACACAGGGAAGCACATGTCTTTTCAAATTTGTGTTTGGGGTTTCTCCGGACAAATGCCCAGGAGCGGAATTGATGGGTCCTTCTTCACATCCTGCTATATAGCCTTTGTTTTAAACTATATTTCGTCTGATATAAGGATTGTTACCCCGGCTTTTTTTGTTTCCATTTTCATGAAATATCTCTTTCCGTCCCTTTGCCTTCGGTCTGTGTGTTTTTTGGTCTGAGGCGAGTCTCTCGTAGGCAGTAAACGTCAGTCTCCTTCCCTCACCCATCCAGTCACCCTGTCTGGATTGGAGCATTTACTCGATTTACATTTAGAGTAACTGTCGACAAATACGTAGTTATTGCTATTTTATTCACATGTTTTTTCTTCTTAAAGGTGTTGTAGTCTTCATTTCTGACGGGTTCTGTTCATATTTCCTATCTGTTAACGTTCCGTTTTTTCCCCTAGTTCACGGAGCGTCTCTGCGGCCGTGTTCTGAGCTCTGCACGGGCAGATGACTCGTCTCCATTTCGTTTAGTTCCTTTTCTCGAGCTTCGCTCTGCTCTTCCGTTTGGGACGCGTTCGTCTCCCCAGTCTGGCTGCCTCACCGTGTTTGTCTCTATGTATTAGGTAGAACTGCTGGCGTCTCCTGGCCTTAGGAGAGTGGCCTTACGTAGTAGGTGTCCTGTGAGGCCAGCAGCACAGTCTCCCATGTCACCTGAGCCAGGTGTTTTTCAGGTGTGTCCTTTGTGTGGGTTGCGTGTGCCCTCCTACTGTAGTTGAGCCTTAGCTGCTATTGTTGCATCACTGGGTGGGACTGACCCTCAGGCTGACCGGCTGCGGCCATAGCAGAGGAGCTGTTGCGCGGGGGCTGACCCCTCAGAGCAGGATTTGCTTTAGTGGGGCTCCGGTGCCTGCCCAGTGTGCCCTTTGGGTGTGTCACTTGTGGAGGTGTTGGGTGGTGCTCTGGTGTAGTCTGAAGATGACCACTGGCTGTGATGGCTTTGAGGCCTCTCGGGAGGGGCTGTGGTACAGGTCAGCCACTGCCTAGTGGCCAGCCGGTATGAGCAATCCGCAGAAGCGTCACCCGCACTGGGCTTGGAGATGCCTGGGAGAGGCCACACCTCAAACCAAGGCCAGTGGCCACCAGTGCCATTCTTGGGGCTGCTCGGTAAGAGGTGCAGGGCATGCTGAGGTGAGATGCTGCTTGTCTGGGGCTTGTGAACCTCTGAGAGATTTCAGGAAGGTCTGCAGCATGAGCCAAGACAGGCTGTTTGTATGAAGGAACCCTGGACGCAGCTTGGGTGGGGTCTTGAGAATCACATGGGTGGGGCGAACAGTGCGAGCCAGGTTGACAGAGACTCAGGGATGGTGGCACCTGGGTCTGCACGCCGGGGTGGGGGGTCTCAGCAGAGGAACAGTGCCCTCCGCCAGCACATCTGCCGGGGAGGAGGCTGCCGCTCAGCCCAATGACTCCTTCCCTCGCACGTCCCAGCACCTCGCGAGCTGCTGCCCTGCACTGGAGCTCAGAATAAGTGAGTTCATGAGTGAGTAAGTCTGCGTGGGCCGTTCGAGGCAATGCCTGTCGTTCCGTCCACCTTCCCACCCAGACAGAATCCCTGTTGGTTTTTACAGCCGAAATAATTGGACAGATCTGTATGGTTATGTAAAATATACCTGGCCTGACACGTATTTTGAAGCATAACACAACTTTAGAACATTTACAGCCGTGCTAATGTCTTATCAAAAACTCCTTTGTCACCCAGCATTGCCGTAGTCAGCAAAGGCATTTTAACGAAGGTTAATATTCTTTACTTTACCATGATGTGTGATGCCCACACTTTACTTAACATGTACAGTCGCACCTGCGCTGGCAAAAAATTATGCTCAGCCAAGAAACATATTTGCAAGACTCTTTCCTAAATATTATTTTATTTGAAGACACTTGTTTTGGTGTCACACACTACCTAAATTAAAATGTTTATTTCCATCATTACGATAAAACAAATGTTTGTTTCAGCCCAGTTTAAATACACACACATTCCTGCAAATGTTCGCTCGGCTGCCGCTCCCTCGCTCGCTCGCTGCCTTCACCAGAGGCCTCAGCCTGTGCAAGGACGTCTGTAAAACGTCTGTGCGTGGAATCTTACACGTGGCGTCGAGTGCGTCAGCCTGGGCTCTATGCACAGAAGTATTTTCATGTGTGTGGCTCCCGCGGATTACTGGGAACCATTATTTAAAAATAAAATGCAAGGAAGACAGGATGCTAACCAATTTCTTAAAAAGGAATAAAAATGACACTGAATACAGTGATTTACGTGACACAGAGCAGTAAGACGCGTGGCGTGTCAAATCGCGGCACGTCACTTCCCGCGGGGCTCGGCGACCTGCATGGCTCTAGCAGTGTCCGCACGTGCACCAGGAGCCGTTAAAGCTGACGCGAGAGGCCAGGTTTTGTAGCGGTGAGGGAACATTCGTGTGTTTAGACTGGGCTGGAAATAAGCAATTTAGGTCGTGTTTGACACCAAAACAGGTGTCTTCAAATAATACTTAGGCAAGTAAGACGCCCAGAGATTCTGACAGGTGCTTCAGATGGCTGGGAATGAAGGCTCTAGAAGGAGCTTCTGGAGCGAGTCCCAGATCAACACCCTCCAACCAGCCTGCCAGGGCAAAGTCCCAACGCCAGGGACACAGACGTGACACCAGCTCCTCGGCAGACCGAGGGCCCGGGGGTCAGGAAACGCGACCATCCCCTCCGGGGTCGCAATCCCCTGGGCTTGGCAGCACCAGCGAAGTCTGGGGCCAGGCCCGCTAACCGTTACCTCCACTGCTGACATCACAGCGTCCGCCACGGCGCGTGTGAATGAAAGCCATGGGATCTGTCGCTTGCCCCGTTCACACCTCGAGGCGGGGTATCAGGCTGGCAAGGGCTAGGACATATATAATCTGTGACGCGGTCCAGGAATTTTAGACTCGTGGTCTCTAGAATGCAGTGAGCCCTGAAATAAAGGAGTTGGAATTGAGTTGATTGAACTAATCAACCAACATATTCACCAGATGAGCCACACACACAAAATAACATGACTTTGTCAACTCCATAACCTCAGTTTTCATACTTAATGACAAATGCAAAATCAGCTGATGATGCATGTACATTTACATTTGGAGTTGCCGAGAGAGACGCCCGGTAATCCCAGCGCTGTGTGCGGGCGAACTGCGAACCACTCTCGCGTGGAGACTGGACCGGCCTCGCCCTCAGCGCGGACGCGAGCTGCTGCTCGCGTGCAGGGCCCTCATTGCGCCACTGTGGCGAGTCCTGGCTGCGGTGTCCATTGCGCTTCGCACACGGGCGCGGTCAGGAAGCGCACACGCCTGTCGCTCTCCCGCCACGTGGCCTCTGGCCCCACGGCCCCGGCCGGTCCGCTGCCGGGCAGCTGGTCCCGGTGCTGCTCGGCGCTTTAGCCATTTCCTGACTCTGCATGCATTTACTTGACCACCTTGAACTGGGGTCGTGTACGCTCCGCATCCAGGCGTCCAAGCGTCCACTCCACAGGACACTGAGTCACTGGAGAGATGACCGCGCAGGCCTGTATGGCAGGAAGCGGCCACTAGGTCAGGGCACCCAGGCAGCAGGAGAATTCGCTGACTCGTGGTCCGAGTGGAAGCCAGCAGGGCTCCGAGCCCCAGCCCCTCCCATGAGACAGCACACCCTCGCCCTCGTCCTCGGGGGCCCTGCTGTGCAGGCCGGCCCGGAGACCCAACGTCTGGCGCCCGAGAAGGTCCCCTGCCAGGCACGGCCTCGCCATAGAGAATTCTGCGTCTGCCCTTCCGACCCGGAGACGCGGCCATGCTCGGCAGGGCGGTGGCAGGCCCCGCAGCCTGCGGAGCAAGGGTCGCCCCCTTGCCACTCCTGGTCCAGCGTCCCCTCGGGCAGACTCCTCGTGGTGAGGAGCTGCTCCTGGCCCAGTGGCCTAAGTTCTCCCTGCCACTCATCCAACACCAGGGCCGGTTCCTTAGAAGCCTTCCTCAGTCTCTCTCGCTCCCGCGCACACTTACGCATGCGTGCACGCACGTGCACACGCATGTGCACACACGCACCTGCATGTCACTCAGACCCTGTCCTTCCTCCTTTTCCCCAGTCACAGTCTCATCCAGTTCTGGATGCGACCTTGTGACTCGTCCTTTACTCCAAGCCAAACAGTGTGGAGGATCCTGGAAGAGTTTGTTCCGTCAGATCTCAAACGAGTGGGGCAGATGTCCCATAGGTGCTGGATATTATTGGTGGCCAAGGACGTGCTTTTGGGCAGCGGGGAGATGGAGAGAGGGAGCAACTGAGGGATGTGAAGAAAATTCTAGAATTTCAAGTCTGTGTGAGTCTGTTAGGCCTGAATAGAAATGATTTAACTCCAAATTTATGAACGTTATAAAAAGTCTGCACTATTTTGAAAAACTATCATTTCAAATACAAATTTTCATCATAACCTTACTTAGTAACTCAAGATTCTTTTAAACTTAATTTTCTTATCCCACGTTGTTCAAATTTTGAAAAAGAAAAAACAAAGGAAAGGTCCCAAATTCAAATGCTGTGTTTCTTGATACTTTTCTCACTTTTTTTTTTTTTTTTTTTTTGCGTGGCAGTGATTAACGACCCCCGACTCTGGCTGTCTCTTATCAAGTCCCTTCAAGTCTCGATTTAGAAAGTGAAGCTTAACCTTTCTCCTGCTGATCAAGGGTATGGGAGTCTTCTCAATAATGACAGGCTACAAATGAGGACTCCTCTAGCTGGACTGATAAAGGCGGAGAAGTAGATAAGGACTTAAAATCGTGAAGTTTATGGATAGGGTAGACACGAACTTATTCTCCGAATTTTAGTCTGCTAAAATCAAGAAGGAGTTCTTGAGAATTACTTTAAAATATCATTAGAGCTGTTAAACTGAAAACCGTCCGTCCGTGTGTAGCGTATAGTTCCTGCACGCCATCAAACGCAAGGCACTTGGATCAGCGACGATCGAGCTACATTCAACTATCAAGGTGGAGTGAGGACATTTAGAAATCTTCCTCCAAATGCAGTGGTTCGTAGATGAGGGGAATTTGTGTTTTGCCTATACACAGCTATCTGACTCTCTAGAACATTCTCTTGATCCTAAGAAGCGCATATTTCATGCTCGGGATGGGAGAGTGAGGCCTAGATTCTGGGCTGCTCTCGACTCTGCTGCCTCGCCCCGCACTGGACAGGCTCGGCGTGGCCGGCCTGCGAGGCGCTGGGCAGAGGCCGTGCCCGGAGCAGCGACCCCAGCATCTGGCAGGAAGGGTGTCGGGGCCGCCTGCTCGTGGCCATGGAAACGCCTTCCGTCAGACCCGCCACGAGTCTGGCAAGCTTGACGTGACTGATAACTGACAACCTGGGCCGAGCCGGCCACGGCGAGCGCAGCACCCCATCGGACGCCTCGGCGAGCCAGTGTGGTGAGGACTCCGCATGTCACACGTTTCTCTGTGCCGCTCTCCAGCACGAACCCCGGAGCCCAGCTCTCCCCACTCCATGTGGCCCACGGTCTCCCAATCAGATCTCATTCTCCACTCAGAAAATCCCCGTTTCGTTAAGAAGACCTGATGCTTCGTGGTGAAATTAGCCACTGATCCAAAGTCTTACAGTTAGTGACAGGCTTTCTATTCAAATCCAGAACTGTCATACTCTAAGACATTAGTAATATTCCTTCTCTAATGCGAATCTTCTTTACATCTGCTTTTTAAAACGTGTTTGAGAGAGAAGGAAACTTAGAATGTATCTGAGTCGATCTCGTATTTGTAGGCGAGGACACAGAGGCAGAGGGGTCAGCTGACGTGTCTAACGGGATGCAGAATAATTCATTCAGTGAATGTGCCAGGAGCTCAGGGACTGGAAGTCACTAGACCCACGGAGGGCGGAGAATGACATTTTCATCTACGGAGGTTGCATGGCGCTGGCACGGGGCAGGTACAGTCAGACACAGCCCGGACGGCTCCTCACAGGGAACCATAGTAAGGGCATCATTTCTACCTGTGAACAACTCGCGGTTCAGAGCTGACTGGCAGATAAACGACGTGACCTAAGTCTAAACTCATGCTGCCCGAATTCAGACAGACACTTTGTCAGTAAGTACACGGTAACGGGGGTTATAATCCCTTACAGTACTTTCAACAGTGTCTGAGGAAGGAAGGCTATTTATCTGTGAGAAAGAATATACTTTCTTGTTTTTACTAAATAAGAAATCTGCATGTAAGGAAACGTGTGTTCTCTAATATTTTGAGTTTAACTGTTAGACCAGAACAAGCATTAATATCAAACATTAAAATCCACATTTTATATTCAATGAATCCTTGCTCTAAGTACTATGAACGACAGAGATCACAAGTTTTCCAAAAAATTATGTGTTAAAATAGTAAGGTAAATGCCAGGTCAGAGGGGACAATGTTCTAAAAAGATTCAAAAGGCAGATTTTGTTTCTGAAATAGAGTATCAGTGAGCTTTGCACAGCTGGCCACTATATTAATATTATGACATAATTTACTATCTTTGTTTTTACAATAAAAATTACCACAAATTAATAACTTGAAAGTTAAGTCGAGATTCTGTTTAGGTGGTACACTTGTCCTTAGGAGTGCCGAGTGGGGTGGTTCATCTCCTAAACCCTGGCTTGGGGGACGGGGCCCGCCACGGCACCGACGTGGTGGCCGGTTCAGAGGAGGGAGCCATGGGGCGGGCTCTGGTATTTTTTTTTGGTCCAACTGTCTACCTCTAGAAGCAGACAGAATCCTTTAAGCGATGGTATTAAGGATCGATGAGTCAATGAATGAGGCGAGAGATGGAATCAAGTCACCAGGTGGAAAGTCCAGCCAACTGGACAGGTAACGCGCTCACGCCAGACGCAGGTCGGGATGACACAGCGCAGATGAGGCTCACAGGATGCATCAATAGCAAACGTTAAAACACACGTTTTACACCCAGTGAAGCTTTGCTCTTGTTACTATGATGACAAAGAAGATCATGAGATTTTAAAAACTGTATATTAAAATATCAATTTAAGATTCAGAATTTCTATTTATATGGTTTTAGAGTAGTAAAATGTTAAAATTGTTAAAATGCATTTTAATATACTGATTAAACAGACTCAGACTAGATGCGAGTTACCATTTTACATTGACATAATGTCAACATAATTTCAATTTAAATAAATTTCCATATCTTTTGATCAGAATCTTGTTATTATTCAAGTTCATTACCTATGACTAAAGACTTACTTTATTTAGAGGTCATATGACTATGTTAGTTGTTAAGCATGCTTACGACATGCTTAAATTGAAATTTCTTAATTATAAATTTTAATTGAAATTAAAAAATTCTGCAGCGTGCCAGCACCTGGTGCAGTTCAGGTGCTGCGTGTCTTTGGAGGCCGCCGTGTCCCCTACACTCGAGAGCCTAGGAAGATAAGTCACTGCCTTCTTCAGTTCGATTCCACTTATTACTACAACTGTAAATGATGTTCAGAAATTCTACTTTGTCTGGCATGTCCTAAAAGCATCTTTTCTGCACTCAAGAAGCCTGTCCTGCCTGCGTCCTGAGAACTAGAGTTGTGACGGTGCCCGTCCTATTTCTCGGAAGTGACTTCCCGCACAGCGTGGCTATTGCAAACCAGCATTCATGTCATGAAAAATGTTTACTAGGCTGCTTTAGGGGGAAATATCACTATGGGAAACTAGGACTTAGCTTACTGATTGCATGCGGTTCAAGGATATGCACGTACCGACCACTCACACCGGTGCGCGCTGACAAAAGTCATCGGAGAAAGGTTTTGGTTAGACAGTGACCACCAAACACTGTCTGACTGACGGACAGTTGCACTGTGGTTTCGGCCCAGGGTCTAAAGAGCGCCCGCCGCACTCCACGCTCGACGCCGCAACAGGCAGGTGGGGGCCGGGGGGACCCACGACGCGGAGGGCTGCGGTGCCCGCGCTGCCTGTCTCGTCTGCGGCTCACGTACAGTGCGTGTGCGGGGCGGTGGGGGTGGCAGGGAGCGAAGGCCGAACAAAATATAGACGAGTCTCGAAAACGCAGAGAAGTATGGAGCGGACACACGGTGCCCCGGAGCCGCGGGGAGCTGGCGCGGACGTCGACAGACACGGGCCGTGGCGCACGCGGTTTTCTGAGCTTCGGCTTCTTCGTCTGAACACGAAACCGAGGGCGTTCGACGGCGTCGGTGACGGGGAACGCAACGGCCTCGGTGCGGACCGAGGTGTTGAAGCGCCGCCGCGACGAGCTTCTCTGACGCGCCTGGCCTCGGCCCGGTCGCTGGTCTGGCGTCAGCGGCAGTAGGCGAGGACCCGGGTCTCACGAGCACCACGAGCGTTCTCGGAAGTGTGGTGACCTCGGACGCCGTTTCCGTGCTGTCAGGGGCAGGACGCACCACGAAAGAGGGACGAAGAAGAAAAAGGGCCACCTCCACCAGCGCGACTCCCCGCCAGCCCGCGTCCTCCTACTCATCACCTGTCTGCTCTGGGGACCTCGCCTCATCACGAGGGACACTCGCTGGCCCTCAGGCTGGGGGCGAAGGAACAGAAGGGCGAGCTGGGAACACGATGTGGGCGAGGTCTTCCTTCCGTCCGCCCTGTGACCCCAGCGTCACCCTTCTCTTTCCAAATCCACCGCCTTCCGCGTCGGATGAGTCGTGTGTTAGAGGTGGCAGAACAAGCAGCAGGAAAATGCAGGACGCCTGCGCTCGCGGTGTGGACGCGCCTGTCCCTTACGAGCTTCCGGCCTCACGGCACAGAGCACCCGCCCTCAGCAAGCCCTCGACCGGAACACTAATGACATCTTAAAATAAAACACGTGCCTTCGGAACAACACCAACAAATAAGAGACATTCGAACATTATACCATTACTGCAGATCAAACAGAAGTCGTCGTGTTGAAATCGCGACTCAACGTTCAGTCAAATGACGGAATGCCGGCAAAGTCACCGGGCGAGGATCCGATTTATGG
>NW_006443225.1:22347970-22370672 GCF_000325575.1 Pteropus alecto | reverse complement strand
GCTTTCACATCTTCCAAAGATGCGAAGGCAAGAGAAGCGCAGAAGCCCGCGCTCGCAGAGGCGGTCTGCCCGGACCCGCACGCTCAGTCAGCTTCACACGGTTCCGTTTGGTGTGTCCTTAAACCCGACTGGACACGCAGGACCCCAGAGACGGTGCGCAGACCTGGCCAGGGCGTCTGCGGGGCAGGTGCCCAGCGGCCCCTGGGCCGGAGCCTCGGTGGGAACGAACGGCCATGGGAAGCCACGGGCACCACCGCCCCCTGGGGAGAACAGACAGCGCTCAGGAGACTGAGACGACGCTATTCGCATTTGGCCCATTTTTTAATCAGGTTGTTCGTTTGGTCCATTTTTTAATCAGGTTGTTTGTCTTGTTGTTGAGTTTTCAGAGCTCGTCGTATGTTTTGGATGTAAGTCTTTTGCAAATATTTCCCCATCCTGTGGCCTGTCTTCGCATTCTTTTGATGTCGTCTTTTGCAGAGAGAGCAGACATTTTTAATGTTAATGAATTAAAATTCAAGCTTATCAATTATTTCTGTCATAAACTGTGCCTGTGGTGTTGACTCTAGAAGTCACCGCCATAGCAAGGTCGTCTAGGTTCACTCCTATTCTCATCCTGGAGTGTTACAGTTTTGCATTTTACATTTGGGTCTGTGGTCCGTTTTGAGTTAATTTTTGTGAAGACTGTGAGGGCCGAGTCTAGGTGCATTTTCTTAACCATATGGGTGCCCAGTTGTCACAGCACCGCTGGATGAAACGGCCGCTGTCGCTCCCTCGTCAGAGCCGGCGGGCTGCGTTCCCGTGGGTCCGTCCCTGGGCGCTCTGCTCTCTGCCGTCGGTCAGCCTGTCCGTGCTCCTGCCCGGCCGACCCTGTCGTGGTTACCGCAGTGACGCGGTGACCCTGCGCCGTGTCGCGTCAGTCTGCAGCTTCGTTCTTCCGTACTGAGGGGCCGGGCCGGCTCTCTCGCCTCTGCACGTGAACTTCAGAGTCCGTCTGCTGACACCTATGAGATAACTTGGTGGATTTTACTGGGCTTGCACTGAACCTGGAGACCGAGGGAAGAACGGGCTGCTGGACGATACTGAATCTTTCTATTCGTGAACATGGAACATTCTCCATTTACTTAGTTCTTCTTTGATTTTGCTCATCAGAGTTTTACGGTTTTTTTCATGTAGATCTTATACCTATTTTGTTAGATCTAAATCTATTTCATTTTGGGAGGTACTAATGTAAACGGTATTGGGGTTTGAACTTCAAATTTTACATGTGCATTGCTGGTACAGAGGAAACATAGCCAATTTTATTCACGAGGATTTTCCCTAATTTCCCCATCTTTTTATATTGCTTATATGGAACATATGCCTGCCCCTTAACTTAATTAGTTTTAAACTTTTCCTATAGCTTCCCAGTAAGGTTACATATTGGTCACTTTTCTCATTTCTGGCTTGATTTTTCTCTCAAGCATTTTTCCTACTTTCCATGAAAATCTTCCAACTTTTGTTTTACCCTGAGTATGTTTTCATATTCAGAAAACGGATCTGATGTTCCTCATTGGGCAGCTTTGTTTACAAACCGCTTAAACGTGGAGGAAGGCAGTGACCTGCTTTCGTCGCCTTTCCTCTTGCGGTGAAATATCTTTTCTGTTTCAGACCTTTCACTTTGCAGTGTCCTCTTCACTGCACTTGTGCTAGAACCAGATTGTCTACACTGATGAGCTGACGGCTCCAACCAGCCCTCCGAGCCGTGTGAGCTAGTCTCACGATGCTGGCATGGGAGTCTTAGGAGGACCCGTGACACAAAGTGGATATGAGCACATATTGACAGTGCACCTTAACAGTGCTTGGCACAGTCCCTGACACACCGTGCGTACGTGGCAAATTAGGATTGTCTATATTCCACTTTGCATGACTAATGTGTGGAGGTAAAAATGGGGAGCATTTGAGCACATTTGCTCACTGCGAGAGACACACCAAGGTCTGATGGCAATCGCTTTGAGAAATGTTCATTTGGTAAATTTGAAAGAAAAGATATTTGGTGTGAAGATATTTTATTACATGTTTTTTACAAGTCACTGACTCTGGGTAGAGAAAATGATCTGTCAAAGAAATATAGAAAAATTAAACTCATGTTTTTTTAATTTTATTTTCTGAGTAGGAATGATAGGAAATATTAGGAGAAAATTCTTTTGATCAAAAGTCTAACTTTTCACATTATGCCATCCTTCCATAAAGGAGCATTTTTCCAATAAGTGCATTATAGTGCATATCATATTATATTTCTAGAAATGATCTGCAAACATTGTGGACTTCCTGTAGGTGGTTGTGATACCTCTTGTTTACCCCAATGATTCCTCAGCCACATGAAGGCATCCCTAAAAGTAGAAGCTTACTTTTCGTTATTATACAATCTTGCTCTGCTTAGAGTACTGATCAATTCTTTAGAAGAAAACATCATGACTCAGTACAAAATACATTTCTGAAAAGAAAGCAACAAAACCTCCAAATAAATACTTGAAAAAATGTGAGAGATTTTATGGAGATGTAGAAGTACAACCTAAGGAATTATATATAAAACCTAAAATGTCCTTACAAGTATGCAGGGTAATGATCAGTGAGATAACCAGTGATGCATTCCATTTAAAATGATTTAAGAATGTGGTTCAAGCGATATGAAAACAACCTGAGTGTCCGCCGCTGAACGAGCGGATAAAGCAAACGCGGATGTGTGCAGTGATTCAGTGTGAAAAAATAGATGGTTCGCGTTATATTTCGAAGATTATTCTGCTGTCTGCAGGTTTACAAGTATGTTCACAGGCACTTTGCGGCCATTTACCGTATTATCCACCGAGTGAATAAACGAAGCACTCATCAAACGACCGAATGTTAGCTTCGTCTCAAGCAATACCGGGGAAAACCCCAGCTCACCTCGCGTCAAACAGCGTGAAACAAAGACTTTCCTTTACATCAGAAACAAGCAAAGAAGCCCAGTCTCGGCGCTCTGTCCCACACGGTATTATAATTCCTAGGAATGGAAGGAATCTAAGTTGGAAAGGAAAAGTTATCTGTTTGCAGATGTCATGATGCTATACGGGGAAAACCTTAAAGACTCCACAAAGCCTGCAGAACTAATAATCAAGTTTAATAACGTTGCAGGACATAAAATCAAAAAGTACAAAATCGACTGTGCGTCTGAACACTCACAGGGAACCATTAAGAAAAGAAATTAAGAACACAGTCTCATTTGTAACAGGACAAAAAGAACAAAGCAGCTGATAACGTCACCAGGGACTGCAGAGACTCGCGCCCTGGGGACAGGGCCGCGGAGTAAGACACCGAAGGGGACACGAGTGGATGAGCAGCCGGGAGAGAAGCTCGGGCGGGAAGGCTTCGGGCGCCGCGGCGCCGCACGGCCCAGAGCGATGCCCACGCTCGCGGTCATCCCCGCCGCAGCCCCCGGCGAGGTTACAGAAGGAGGAACAATCCTGACGTCCACAGAGAACCACGAAGGACCCAGAACAGCCCAAGTGGTCTTGAAACACATCGAAGCTGGAGGCATCGCACTTCACGATTTCAAAGTTCTTCACGCTGCACCCTGAGTGCCCGCCCTCAGCTCCGGCTCCCGAGGCAGCCACTTCGGGGTGACCGCAGGCAGGCAGGTCTCTGCACGGGACCTCGCTGTGGCCCCAGGCGTGCTGTGGGCCCCCAGGACCCGTCCCTGTTTCGGTTCCCTGGCGGTCCCCACGGAGGGCGTCCTGCTGTCCCCATGAGAACCACAGGGCGGGCCCGGGTCGGCTGACCTGACACTCAGCAGGTGCAGAGGCTGCTGCACAGACAGCCTACTGCAGCCTGGGGACACCTGTGCTGGGCGGGGACGCGTCGCCTGTGGCCACATCCCTCAAGATTCCATTCGTACCGCAGTGCTGACGTGACGAGCTTCCAGGCATGGCCGCCGGGGGCAGGAGAGGGGCAGCGGGCGCTGTGAGGGCGCCTCGTGTCCACCTTCACTAGGCCACAGTTACCCTAAGCTACACAGGTGGTGACATTGCAGAGAAACCCGGACACTGCCTGAGGCCAGTCGCGGTGCTCTAACGGAACCCTCACGAACCAGGTGGCTCAGCCGCTCACACTCGTGTCACGCTCCGGAGGCCGCAAGTCCCCGGCCGAGGCACCGTCTCCTGGGGCACAGACACCAGGAAGGGGCAGGGAGCCCTGTGAGGCCGCCACCAGCCCCACGCGTGGGGACAGAGCCCTCGTACCTGGCCACCGCCAAACGCCGCCACGCTGGGGATTAGGTTTCGATGCAGGAATTTTGCGGGCACGTGAACGTCCGGCACGGCCCTCAGCTCATGAGGAGGATCCCAGGGCCCATGTTCACAAACAGGTCTCCGCGTCTCAGACGCGCCCTCTCAGTCTCCAGGGAGTCGCTCATCCAGGACCTTAACTCAACCAACGTTTGAACAGCTGAGACCTGGTTACCGCAGGAAAACCTGCCACGTCTGAGGAGGCGACAGAGGCCACCTCACATTTCTATTTTTATATAGAGAGAAGACCTTCAGGTCGGGTTCCTGAAGAAAATGGAAAGAACAAGGAAAGAATTTAAAGACGAATTGTCAGATCTATTTTTTAAAAGCAAAACAAAACCAGAGACCCTTTACGGAGAGCTAGGTTCAAAGTCAACCTGTCGAAACATTTACAAATATTTTATATTCATTAAAATGAAATAGCCTAAAAAATTGTTATTTTTATTATTACTAATGCTTCTGAAGATCAGACATTTTGCTAAATTCTTTGGGTGGATTGTGTCATTAAACCAGATAAGGACGAATATTTACTGTCCCCACTTTGCAGCTGAGGGAGGTAAGATTGACAGTCGGGAAGAGCTTGCCCGACGTCACAGTCAGGTCTCAGACCGCAGAGTCGGACGCCTGGGCCTCACTGCCTGTTCCGCTTTCTACTAAAGCATGCACACAAGACCAAAAAGTAAAAATAGCAATAGTAGCTAACACATATTTTAAATCTACACGGTAATAGACACCATGCTAATGAGTCTGCAGTACGGTTTAACAGAACCGAGCAGCCAGCAAGTCACATTTATTAGGGCTTTGGTCCTACCGAGTGCTCGGTCACTGACGGTGGCCAGAGTCCTGGAGGCAGAGGGTGTGGGTGCCACCACGGGAGGAGGGCTCGATCTCAGAAGTCCACCTGCGGATTTAGGGACACGGCAGGGAGCCAGCTGCCTGCCACACGTCTTGATGGAAATGCAGCACGAGCTCTTTCTCCAGACGCTGGGAGAAAGATGAAGCACGGGCTGAGGAGACTTTTTAAAAGGTTTCTTTCACCACTTCACATGATGTGGAAAACCGCTCCTTGTCTGAAGACCAAGCTTTATTAGAAGGGATCAATTTCCATTTCTTCTCGGTGATCAAAGCGGCTTCGGAGTAGACTGAGAAAGCGCTCAAGTGTTTTCAGCCCGCTTCACGGGGGGCCCTGTGTTCTGCTCGCCTGTCGTTACTCAGTGTAATCACTGGATATTTAAGATCCACTTCAAGCATCTCATTAGGGTGGAATCGGCTAATGACTTTACTTGGGTCAATACTATTGGATCCCACTCGCAGACAGTTTAGAGATTCACATGTCACCCAGTCTGTGGCTAGGAGCATGAAATGCTCTCAGTAGCCAGGCCTGGACCCTGTGACCGTCCCTGGAACCACGGTCAGCTAGCCCTCAGGGACTAATAGTTGATGAGTTCTGCACCCTCAGGAAAAAATGCAATGCACTCGGCAGGGTAAAGAGTGGAGGCTGGACGGGCCACAGCACAAGTGTCTGATGAATTCCCCAAATCCGAGTGGCGACGTGAGCCGGGCTTCCTTAGAGACCATGGCCTCCTGTCGCTGGGAGCGAGCGAGACACGCACGGCAAGTCCAGCTGAGGCCGTTTGGGCTGCACGTGCCCAGGGCCACAAAGCACTCTCTACTGGCTACTAGCACACACCCCACGGGTCCTGGTCACCATCTCCTGGCACACGTCGCCTGGCGCACGTCACACCGCACAGAGTTAAGGCTTCACCAATGGATCGAGCTACTGTTCTATTGCACTGGTACAAGATAATGTTGTCAGCTATCATTTATTAAAATAAGCTCGTTAACAAAACCGCGAGAAGGACCCAGTGAGTGAGTCAGACACGCGGCTCCCATCCGGCGTTCCCTCGTCCTTGTGTGTCGTCACCCGCTTTCATTTCAAATGGGGTATGATCTGAAAGGTGCTTTGCCCCAAGCACGCAGCCTTGTTCACCTGCTCTGCCACCGCCAGACAGCTGGAAGCTCCCTGCCCCATCCGTCTGTTCGGTGTGGCCAGCGACAGGCCGGGACGCTAGGCTGGCTCAGGCGCAGTCCCCTCTCGGCCTATCGTTTTCCTAATTTGTTGCATTTATGAAGTAAATCTGCAAACTGGCCTTTTAAGTACACAGCTACTCTGATACGGCCACAAATAATAAAAGTGTTAAGTCACCCCTTTCCTCCTTCTCTTTCTCTTGGTAAAAGGACATATTTGTCCGGCTAACTCCCGTGTTCCTTGTCACCAGCATGTCCCCGCTGCTAATCCAGTGCCCTTGGGGCTGTGTAAATGTACTTGGCCTATGTGGTCAGCTGCAAGTTAAAGGGATGACATGTACCTCCGAGAAAGGTGTCTGTGGTGGAAACAAGCTGAAGTCTTCTCTCTGTTCGCCACCTAGCCTCCCAGGCCCTTCTCCAGCCAGGTGTGGTTCCTCGTCACGTCCGCCCTGTGCCCTCCACAGCGTGTGCCCTGGCCAGCGCTTCCTCCGGTAGGCGTCCCTTGAACTCTTGTTGAATCCCTGGAGAAGCTGGGCAGCTGAACGGAGTGACGGGGGGTGCGAGAGGGTTTGGCACAAACACTGTGCAGAGTGACAGGGGAAGCGGCGGAATCTCAGCGTGCTGGATTAGGCAGGGTCGGGGACAGCGACCTAAGCCGGGTCGGGGATGCTGCATTTGTGCTGAGCCTGGTCCTATATCTTTATAAAACCACTTACTGGAGTTTTTCTTGTAGACCTTTCCCCTTCTAACATATTTCCCCTGATCTTTAGCATTTTCCAAACTTCATATTTGAAACCAAATCAATCAAGATGAACCTGAGAACTCATTAAATCACGTGTATTTCAGGAGTCTGGGGAAAAGCCAAGCTCAGATGAACGTTTGAGGGAAGCTGAGGTCAGGCTCTGAGGAAGAGGAGGAGACACAGGGAGGGTCGAGGAAAGAGCTACTGGATTCATCATGATTCTCAGTTGCAAAAAATGTCACATCCATTCCTTTGAAGGCGATTCCCAACACAGAAACAGGACACTTATCCTGCTTGTCTGACCCTCTGTTAGGCGATACGACTGTGACATTAGTTTTACAGACAACAGGTTCCTCATTGCCCTTGACCTTCTTACAGGCCCCCCGGGAACGTCAGTGAGGTCTACATGCGATGTGACTAATTCTCATTAAAAAATGACACTCATCTTGTTATGTTATTTGCATTTTTGCAAAGCCATAATATTTTTCTATTATTATAATGAGCTATAGCGTCTTGACAAACTTAATCATAGTGAAATGTCAGCTTTTGGATAAAAACTTGCATATATCTCGATGATATGCATGTAGCATAAAACCTCAGTGTCTTGCACTAATAGTGTGCCATATGGTGCCATCTTGCTGTTAGGGAACCGTGGATCCAGTGTTACATTTCACATTAGAATGGGTAGACCTTATCATAGACTGTGAAACAGCAATAAAGTTCACAGACGCTACTGCAATTTAGTTCACTTGTGATATAAAAAAGGAAAATTTAAGAGATGTCTTAGAACACTTCTGAGGCTGAAGTGGGATACTTTTGTATCTCTACAGAGACAGAGAGGAGTTCAAACTTTGGCCAGAACAAGGAAGTGTGGGGCTAGAAGTCTAAGCCAAAGATACGACAACCTAAGCACAAAAGTTTCAGAGGTAAGCTAAGAAAATGGAGTATGAACAGTTGGGTGGCAGGTACTTAACAGGATTTTGTAGATTCTTAGGGGCTGGAAATAACCAATGAATAAGCAGCAGGAAATGTGTAGCAGGTTTGATTCTGAAAAGTAAGTGAGTCAGGCTCGTTCAAGCATCACAGCACAGGGCTATTCCAAAATGCAAACCAGCTGCACCATCCGGAGACTCCTCCTCTGGGAGGAAGGACAGAAGTGGAGCTTGTAGCAATGTGCTGGCATGTCAGTGTCTCCCAGGGGGAAGGGGCAGGCAGCTCTCAGAAGCTGGCACAGCTCAGTGGAAAAGAGAGAAGCACAGCGTATACAATCTTCTTCTTTAAGAAGAAGGGAGAGAAACGGAACTGGCACACGAGGTCCCACACTTCTGTGCCCTGCTCTGGAGAAAAAGGACAGGAACCGTGAGGTTGCCATGGCTCTGCAGGGCGGGGGAAGGTGCACATCCTCGAAACTTCTCCCTCGGCAGTGGGGGGAGGTGTGCACATCCAGAGGAAACACGTGAGAGGCCCCAGAATCTCCACCCGGGCTGACTGGTAAAGGTTTCCCCTGCTGCAACCAGGCCACGCGGACGTGAAGAGGCAGCTGCTGCTTCAAATGTTCAACCAACGCGAAACCACAGGGAACGTGAACAATCTGGGAAATGCGATGGTACCAAAGAAACGAGATAGATCTTCCAAACGACCCTAAGGAAACGGAGATGTATGAATTACCTGACAAAGAATCCAAAACAATCATCTAAAAGAAACTCAGAGAGCTATGAGGGAACACAGACAACTCAACAAAATAAAAAATTAAAAAATGATATATGAGCAAAGTGAAACTATCAGTAGGGATAGAAACCAGAAAATGAAATGAATTCTTCAGCGAAAGAGTACAATAACTGAACTAAAAACTTTAATACGGAGCTTCAACAATTTTCTCAACAATTTTCTTCAAGCAGAAGAGAAAATGAGTGAACTCAAGCAAATTGAAAAAGTGAAGAAAGCCTGCAGGACTTATGGTGTACACAAAAGTGAACCGATATATGCATCATGGGAGTCCCAGGAGAAGAAGGGAGAGAAAGGGCAGAAAAATTATTTCCAGAAATAATGGCTGAAAACTTCTCAAATGGGGAGGAAAGGAAAACGGACATTCAGATTTATAAAGTCGAAAGAATACTTAACATGATAACTCCAAAGAAGTCTACACTGAGGCACATTATAATTGTAAAAATTAAAAGACAGAATTTCGAAAGTGGTGAGAGAGGCGACTCATCACATACAAAAAAGCCTTCATCATTATCAGTGATTTTCTAAGCAGAAACTTTCAGGTCAGAAGGGAATGGGATGATATATTCAAAGTGCTGAAATAAAAATACTAAGAATATTGTAATACCGTAATGGTGGTGTGTAAATTACTTTTTAGTATAAAAGTTAAAAGTCAAAATATTGAGAATAACTATAACTACAAAACCCTGTTAATGGATTTGCAATATAAAATGATGCAAATCATGACAAAGTATTGGGGGATAAAAGTCTAAGTGCAGAGTTTTTGCATATTAAATTGTTATCGGCTTACGATACAGTAAAAAGTGTTTTATGTAAGCCTCATGGTTATTATACACATACACTCACAAAGTTACTCAAAAGAAAAAGAGAAAGGAATCAAAGATTATTACAACAATAACAAAAAAATCAACAAATGCAAAGATAAATAGCAAGGAAGGAAAATATGAACAAAAATTATAAAACAGATAGGAAATAATGAACAAAATGGCAATAGTGTTTCTCTATGATAATTAAATGTAAATGGATTAAACATTCCAATAAAAAACAGAGTAGCTGAGTAGGTCATGAAAGAAGACCCACTATATGCTATCCACAAGAGACTCCACGCAAAAAACATACTTCATGCAAGTGGTAAACAAGAGAGACAGGGTGGCCACACTTAAATCAGACAAAATAGATGTTAAGTCAAAAATTGTCACATGGGATAAAGGGGAAAATTGGGTAATTATTAAAGGATCAATTCATAAGAAAGAAATAACAATTATAAACATATGTACCCAACATCAGAACATCTAAATATATAAAGCAATTATTAACAGAACTGAAGGCAGAAAAAGACAGTAATACAATAATGATAGGAAACTTTAGTGACCCACTTTCAACCACGGATGGAGCATCTAGACTGAAAATCCATAAGGAATCAGGATATATATAACATAATAGAGGAAATGAATTAACATGTACAGATCATTTCACCCAATAACAAAGTACACATTTTTCTCAAGTACACACACCATTCCCCAGGACAGATCACATGTTAGGTCACAGAACAGGTGTTAACAAACTTAATATTGAAATTGTCCCAAATACCTTTTTTTATGACAATGCCATGAAACTAGAAATCTCTAACAGTGAAATTGGAAAATTCAAAAATATGTGAAAATTAAACTACACATTTCTAAACAAAAAATGGGTCAAATGAAAATGAATACACAACATACCCCAAATTATGGGATGCAGCAAAAGCAGTACCAAGAGGAAAATTTTTCTTAAAAGTCACTAACCATAAGGAGAAAATGTGATAAAGCAGACTCACTTAAGAACTTTTAATGTTAAATAGTTCCGAAAAAGACACCGTTAATGGAGTTTAAAGGCAAGCTATGGACTTAGAAAAATTATTTGCAATTCTCATTTCCAACAAATGACTTAATATGTGAGTCGGAGTCAACATCGTAAAAGACAACCCACTGAACGAAAGTGGGTTTGGAAAGGCGCATCGCAAAATAAGTATTTTCCAATGCCATTAGCCATGTGAATCTACCTTCATGTTTTTCAGTCACCTGAATGACAATGAAGCCCTCATGAGATACCAGTACGCAGTCACTAGGTGAGCAACCGTGGAAAAGGCGAGGCTAAGTTTGGTCAAGAGTGTGGGGCAGCTACGCGAACGCAGGGCTCTTCAGAACGTAGACGAGACAGGACTTCGGGCACTGGAGTGTCGCGCGAAGACGGTCACGCGTGTGCCCAGCAACCCCACCCCACGTCCTGTGCCCGACGGAGGCGCGTGTGTGTTGTCGCCCGCGGACGTGCGCAGTAGAGCTCGGAACAGAACCGTCTGCAGTCCTGGCTCTGAGGGGAGAACTCGGACGCCCACCAGGAGACTAGTGCGCGGTGACGAGAGCTAACCAGTAACCCCACGCGACACCGACACACTTCCCAGACGCCACGTGCCGTGAGAGGCCAGACGCGAGAGCAGCTTCCCCAGCAAGTGGCAGTTCAGTAACAGGCAAAGCCACACGCTGACAGACGACGGTCACCTCCAGACGTGGAATGAGCGGAAGGACGCGTGAGGGGCTTCTGGGGAAAGTTCGGTGTCTTGATTTGGGTCCGGGAAAAGCAGACATGCCAGCCTCACGTTCATCCGTCAAGTGTACCCTGACGGATTTGGAACTTTTCTGTACTGCTGCTGCTATGTTATATGGAAACGGTTATTTTTATCCCCATTAACTTTAGTCATGCCGCTCCAGGAGGTGCGCGTCACCCCATCGTGTATGTGACGCAGCCCTTCTTTCCGTAGAGCGTCAGGAGAGAAAATCCATGAACTCGGAGGAACTGCCAGTCGGTCTGGGCTTCACCGATGTTTCGACTGCGTGTGCGGCGGCATCCATCTGTCCACGGATGGAGACAAGGGATTTACTATTCTGTTAAAAAATCGAGCCGCTGGGCAGCCGCCGGCCCGTGAGCTGGGCACGCGCGGGCAGCCAGACGGGTGAGCGGCGTCTCGCGGAGCGCCCTTCCCCCACGTGGACACGCTCCTGATTCGAGCTCAAAGGCGTCTACACAGTCAGGGTTCTCCTTCCACGTCGCCAGTGGGCTGCGGATCACCCTTGCTCGCACTCTCTCTTCTGTCGCCCGCCTTCCCACGCTGGGACTGTGACGCAGTCACTGTCCTCGTTCCCACCACGTCCCCGAGGCTGCGTCTCCACACGCACTCCCCTGTCAGGCAGGAGGGCTGAGTGGGAGTTGTTTTCCAGTGTTAGGTCTGAAGAGGACGTGAAACCCTCCTTCTTTCTCTCTTGTCTTTTCTCGGATAAAGAATGCTGACATTCACGAAAATGAGCAATAACTACATTTGCAGTAGGAGGTAGGTACCAGCTGGGGAGGATTCTGATTACAATTAATCTGCTTGATTTATAAGGGTTTCTAGACCAGAAATCATGACTCAAGTAAAAGCCACACAGCCAGAAAAAAATCTTTAAAGGTCTGAGTCATCTTTATTTAATCTGAAATTAGTAATAGAGGAGAGGTGATTGGTTCTGTGCGTTCTGTAGTGGAGAACACCTAAGACCTAATGACATAAATTTAACCAGATTCTTAGGAAATTTAAAGACTCGTCTAACCTTGTGACAAGGGCTTTCCATTAACTGTGACTAAGGTGGTGACTCGGGAGCACTGACGAGGATGTGGGAAAGCGAAGGCCCATCAGTGGCTGGCAGCGACAGAGACGGCTGGGAGGTTGGAACTGTGTTTGTCAGCAGTTTGCATAATGCATTAGTCACAACACTGTGTCACAAAAGGATGGGAGATTTTGAAGTTCTGTGTCAGTAAGAAAAATGACTCAGGACTCCAAGGTGCAGAGGAGACTTGTTTGTTGGCTCAGGTCTGAGCGAAGCATTTGAATGGCTTTGGAGATGCTCACTGTGCCGTGAGCCTCAGAAGGGGCTCCACTGCCTCTCGACGGCACCCGCGGGACTCCCCTACTCACAGCCCCCGAGCGAGCCCCTGCGACTCATCGGGCAAAGCCCCCGTACCCCATTTGAGCCTTGGGGTGTTTGTTGAAAGGTAGGGACAGCGAGGCTCCGAGCTCGGTCACACTGCTGACTTAGCTGCTCCGTCTAGCCGCACGCCAGTGCTCAGCAGGCGCACCCCGTTCCTCTAGTTCTGGGGCGTTGACTCGCCATGGACCTACTTCTCCCCTGGAACGAGGGCTCCCCAGTGACTCGTAGCACCTGTCAAACCCTCCAGCCACACCTGGTGTTTCTGAGCAAGGAAACCAGTCAGAGTCGACAATGCCTCTGAGTTTCTCACTGTGCTAGGCACAGGGACAGTCACCGACATAAAGCAATTCAACGTCTATAAAACTTAAGGCAGCGCGGTTTGCATTTGGGACACAAGACAGTGATCTTTCACACACACGTTACTAAGATGGTCAGTTACAAAGAGCGGCCAAGCAGAATGACAAATGAGGATGGATCTCTTTTTACATTAAAACAATCAGTAATGCAGTTCAACAACTTAGGAGGAAATAGGTTGAAGGAAAGGCAACCAAATAAAAATGAAATGTTGATTCAGTCACTGTTTTCTTCATGAGAGAGAGGATGGTAAAATGCATCCTCACTACGAGGACGTGATCGAGGGTGGCTTTTACAATATTCTCATTGAGGACGGTTACAAAATTTAGAGCAAGGATGACACAAGCATTAATGTAAAATATCCTTTTTATATGAGATGAAAAAGTCTTGTCAAGTTACAAACTAGACTAGCCTTTTCTTAGCTTTTTAAAAAAAAGAGAAATGCAATTTAGTTTACAAATTAAAAAACATGAAGGCAAGACCTTGTCAAAGTTTTTGATAAATACTGGTTGGCGTTGATTGCATGTTTCAGATCTGTAGGTTTCACTCGAAAGTGTAGAGGAGTTAATGAGAGTTAATGACTTTGCTGTGGAGTTGGAGCAATGCGTTTGAAAGGGATTAAACACTAATAGTTGTGATCAGGATCGACGAAAATTACGTTACATAAAATCTCATTTTAATAAATAGTATTATGTCTGTTTTCATACAGGTAGGTTATTTTTTCAACTGAAAGCCTACATCACCTCAAACAGGTATAATAAACTCTAGGAGAATCTTATTTAGCAGACAGGAGTAACAACGGCAATGATATTTCTGTTTATACAGTTGACCCTTGAATGACAAGGGTTTGAACGGCACAGCCCCTCCCACTTATACGTGGATGTTTTCAATAAGTACTGTAATGCGTTTTCTCTTGAAGCTTGAAGGTAATCCTTCCTTCCTTTCTTGAATGCTCAGAAATTTTTAAAGTATGTTTACCCCATATCTTTTGAGTCATTCAGAATTTCTAGCCCAAGATTCTTTTAGAAATCCACCACTAGCCTAGTTCTCAAAGTTACTAGTGACAAGGGGCCTAATGGCATGGTTAAGTGTCCCGCGTCTACGGTGTCAGGGGTGTCTGTGGTCTTGTCTGAGCCAGTGGAGGTGACACCGGTGCCTTCACGGGACCGGCTCTGCATCATGAACTCGAGCTTCTTTTATGAGCAGGAAACTGGGTTCTCCTGGTGGGTGACGTGACCTCCTCGATACCCTTTGCTCAACCCCATACTGCTTCAGCTGGGGAGGGACATTTCCTGCTAAGAACCCAGTTAGTACGACACCAATGTGCACATTTAATTTGCCTCCATTCTGCTCACGACTCGAGCTCAGGCGTGGAGAAGGCCACATCGATCTCGGGTCGATGGAGGGACGGGTAAACCTACAGGACACCGAGCACAGAAAGCCAGATGCGGAAGAGACGGAGAGAGGAGATGCGTCTAGACAGACGCGGAGCAGGTCAGGGAAGGAGCTGGGGAGACAGTGTGTTTTTCTGAGAGAAGAAACCGCCCGACTTCAGAGGTGAGGTCGTGCTGATGAAATCGAGACTCGGGATGCTGTCAGGAGAGACACTGCGGGCAGGTGAAAGGTCACCCAAAACGGAGACGCTGAGAAACCCGGAGCTGGCGAGCTCGGCAAACAGTGCACGGGCCGAGTCACAGGCGACGAGGAGCCGGGCCTGGAGCAGGGTCCGGGCATCTGACGGGGCTGGGGGTGGAGAGGCGGCGGTGGCCAGGGGCCGGGCACCGAGCTGAGGTTTTCGTGTTCACGACACTGATGTGCACAGGTGGCGCCGCTGACCTCCGCCCGGAAGAGCAAAATGCAGGACGACACGAGACCTCTGCTCGGCGGCGTGACAGGAAGCTCCCGTTGGGATGACGATGCAGAAATGCAACGGTGTCCCTTTTAGTTAATAAAAACAGTATTCTGCCCAATTTTTAGTTTGGCAACAATTTTGACGAGACAATTGCTCATCTGAAAATACCAGTTACTTCTCGGGAAAACGGTGACATAGAAACCACAGAACCACGGGAACCTTCAGGGACCGGACGTCGGGGAGGGTGAGGACCACTCAGCGCCGCCTTCTTCGTGATGCTACTTAGGGGGACGTGCCGCGCACGCCGAGGGGGCCCCCGCGGAAGGAAGCGCGGGGTCCGGCGAGGGGCGCAGCGCTGCTGTCGGCCGTGGCGTCTTCGGCTTCGCGAGTACTCCGTGGCAGGTTCTCCGTTTCTTTTGAAAATGAATTGCCCACCCGTTGCCTCTGACCATTTTCTCCTGTTTGGTGCAGAGGACAGCTGACCTCTCTCTCATCACATTCCAGTGGTTTCCGTCGGTATTTCTGCTCACCTTTATGTGGGCTGCAGTCACACAAATGAGAGTCGCACCTAAGTCTCCCTGTTATGTTTTGTCTTTAAATTCATTTTACTGTACTGTTTAAAAGGCTTCGTCTACTAAACTTCATTCACATATTATTTATTTTACTATTTCCAAGCACTTTTTATAACGCCGCTTAGTGACCAGCGTGCCGTCTCCTGCACGGGTGTGAAGCGGTGTCAGAGAGGCTGAAGCTTGTGTAAGTCGTGGCGTCATTTTCCAGGCTCCCTACTCTGCGCCAACGACCCATTTCTGTGCCAGAAACACGTTTCATTCTCCTCGCTGTAATTGTGATATCTGGAGGATCATGCGTACCGTTTGGCTGTTCTCATTCCTATCTTATTCTAAAACATTCTAAAGCACTTTGCTAATTAAAATACGGTTTTATTTTTATTGCAATTGCATTAAAAATAAAAACTAGATGGAGGTGACTTCTTAGAATTATTAAATCTTCCCTTTGAGAAATATAAATGCAGAAATATACCAAGTCCTCATTTATGCCAGTCAGTTCGATTTTTAGATCTCTGTAGACAGTGAACATTTCTTACTGAGGTATCACATGCAATCTTGTTTGTCCATCATATTCTCTAAATTGTTTTGGGTAGTATTAGGGCAAACTGTTGAGTTCTTTAGTGTTCATTTTACCCAATACTTTTAGTAGTCCTAGTATTTTCCAATGATTCTCTACTTCTAAACACATCAAATTTAAACCATTTTAGCTTTTGTTGATAGCATGCCCTCTGCCCCGTGTCTGCCATCTGCAGGGCGAAGCTAATCCCTGTGCAGAACGTGAATGGCCTCACGTCACCCGGGGGTGTAGTGCCCCTCGGTCTCCCTGGTAATGAAGATACGAGGGTGGGGAAGAAGGCACCCCCTTCTGCCCGTCTCGGCGCCCCAGGGCCCTGGCAGACTGGGCGGGGGAGGAAACGAGCCTGTGAGCACGGGTGTCACGCACACACGGGACAGCTCAGCAGTGAGGAGCGTGTGTCAGGACCTGGGCTGTGCCATCTGAGGCTGACCAGGGGAAGGGGGTCGGGGCTTCCAGTGGAGGGGCGAGCGATGGGAAAGCATGGCGGACGCGGTTGCTTAGCCGGGGTTGTTACGCGGAGTTAGGTCTGTGCCTCTCCACGAGGCTGCCACCTCCTTCTCCTTTTCCTGCAGAGAGGGACACCTTTGATGAATATAAAGTTCTGATAAATATAAACTTTCTTTACAAAAAAGAAAACTTGCCTCTTTCTACAGCTTTTCCTGCTGGTTCTCAATGGCTTTTTGCACAAACCCAAAGAGTTTTCTATTTTGGGGTAGCATTTTCTGGTGTCCCTCACTACTTATTTTGAAATGAGTGTCCCTACTCCAATTAAAGCAGTGACTTTTTCCTATTTTACTTAGGTTTGTTTACTTTAGAAGGGATACTGTACTGACGGGACACCTTCTTGTCATCTATGAGATGCCTGGACTTTGCTCCTGGCTTCGCTGACGCGTCCCTTGCTGCTGAGACATCACCGGAGGCAGGAGCCCCCTTCGTCACTGCACTTCTACCTTCTCTGACCCCGTCACACGCATTCCTCTAGTTCACGCTCACAAAGGCATCCGTGAGACGCGGCCTGCGTCCTCAGCTCAGATTTTCTATGAAGCCCCAAATCGGCATTAGGGAATTAAGTTTGAGTGTAGACATTTTGTTCATCTTTTTCTTTTCTTTTTAATGGGAACCAGGCCCATTTGCCTTTAGACCTGGAGAACCACATCTGGATTTTCAGATTAAGCCTAGAATTACAAGGACAATTTAGGATATGTGGCAGGGTTTTGGTCCTGCAGGGCAGTCTATTTGCCTTAAATTAATTTGAGTCAATTGCACCTTCTGTTTTTCCAGAATTAGTGACAGAAAAGCATGAGCAGTGCCAGTGTAAAAACGCAGTCTCTTTTAAACGACCATACTGAATGCCTCGGTGACATGAGACCTATAAGCAGTGATGACTATGTCTGTTCCCATAAGCAGCTCTGCTTCGAGGAATGAATTTGACACTGGATCGCATGTGGAGACGGACTTTGGTGGCGGAGACACTGATGAAAGCGGACATGTCGGACGTGCTGACGGACCCTGCGTGCCATGTCCCTCGTTATCCCCCAAGTGTGCTATTCACACGGTCACTTCCACTTAGCAGCTGTCAGTCCATCGCCGCCTGGTCCCACGTGCTTCACTGTTCCCTGCATGACCAGAGCCGTCAGCTCCACAGCCCTGAGCGCCCCACGTCCTGTTTCCAGAGGGCCATGATCTCACTCGAGGCTTTTTCACCTCCCGTAACAGTCCAGGAACCCCCACCTGAGGGGCTTGGTGCTCGTGCGAGTGCCACGCGAAGTGCCCAGGCGGAGGCAGACACTGTCCTCACTGCCACGTGGCGTCCCCTGAAGCCCCTCCTTGGGCTGATGGAGTGTCACACTCCTGCTCTTCCCCCACGAGTCCGACCCCTTTTCCCCAGGGAACACCTGCTGACCCAAGTGGATCAGGCACCCGCCCCTCCGCACCGCCCCCGCGCCCTCCCGCAGCCCTGCGATAACTTCCGCTGCCCCATGGGGTCGGGCTCAACGGTGCACAGTGATTCGCTGCTCATTTAATAAAAGTCACACCAGAGCCCAGGAGCATTACTGCTGCTATTAGATCCCAAATAGAACACGCGGCAGTTAAAATTTTAATCTATTATCTTCATTCCAATCCAATCCAATGCTTACATGCCAATTTGGGAGGCTCTGGCCTTAGTCAAGAGAGAATCTATATCATGGGCTACTATGTAATCTTTGCCAAGACACGAATCCTGACATATGTGCTTCCGAATTACCTTCTTAGGTACATATACATAACAAAGGATGCCTATATAAACATATACATGTCTTATACATGTATGATGTCTAATATGTAAACATGTATCTTATTTATATATACATCTATAACTATGAAAGTGCATATGTATATGCATAATTTCCTTGACACTATTTGTGATCAAGTGAAAAATGTGGTTCATTATATTTTCTCATAATTAAATAAACTCCGCTTGCTTTTCCAAATGTGTCAATCACAGCCTGTTTGTGATGAGAATATATCCTTTATGTACTCATTATGACCTAAAGACAGTAAACAACTAGGCCAAGACGAAACCACCTGCACAGCATCACTGACTGAATGACCTGCTTGAAGAACGTTCAGTTACGCGACGACTGATGAGCATTCTGGCTCAGCGACACCCTGGCTGAGAAACCCAAGCACCGTCTCTTCAGATGTTTTCCACACAATTAGGTTGAAACCTACTCGGCCACCTTCGTTCCCATCAGGAAATTTCCTTAGTACCTGCCTAATTAGTAACAAGGAAGCTCAAGGATTCCTATCGCAGACATGTCCTTCGCCAACTTGAATTTTGAAAGGCGCACTCCGAATATGTAAGTGTTTTCACACCTAGACCTATTTTTAAAGTGAGAGAGGTAATTATGTGGTAGAACTGCTTTTTGGAACGGTCTATTTCTGCCATTTATATATACCAAAATGCTTTTTCCAAAGATTTATATTTCTCAATTAGGAACAATGTTGACATCCATTTAAAAATAACTCTGTTCTGTATTATGGGTAACATAGCATAGCAAAAGGAACTGATTTTACTTAAATGCTATAAAACATACTGATTAAAAGGCGACCTATTAGAGAGAAAAGGTTATTTTACTCAAATAACCTTTCCATAAAATTTCATAGATCATTTATCCTTAAAAGTCTAGTAACACTTGTGGTATTATTATCTTTTTAATTGGGAATCCGCGTTGGCCTTAAATATTATTCACTGCTGATGAGAATAGAAGTTGGTACAAGCATTGTGGGAGGCAACTGACACGGTATGCCACGAAAGCCACAAAAATTATACATACCTTAACACTGTAATCCCACTCTAGGAAAAATACCTTAATATAATATGGTAAACCTATATGAAATGAGCGTGTATCAAGGTAATATTTATAATAGTAAAGCAATGGGAATAATCCAATGTGAGATATAAATATCTAAATCAATCAAGACACATCAATACAATGGAAGTTAATGTAGCCAGTAAAAATTATGTGCTAAAAAAATTGACATAGAAAGGTATTTATACTAAAAGAAAAAGTATGCCTTAAAAAGATGTGATGACATTTTTTAGTGATGATGGCATTTTTATTTAAAATATATGTAAACAAAAATGCCATTTGTAATATGGATTTCGAAAATATATTCGTTGTTTTTAAGAAATACATAATACAAAATACATGAAATATATTCTCTGAAGCACACACAACGAAAAATATTGTACCTTTGTGTCAATGTCAGAAAGTAGGTTTGACGCTTATCTCTGGGTGGTCAGATTAACTTATCAGCAGTTCCCTAAAAATTTTTAACAAAGAATGAGTATTATCCTACAATAAGAATAGCATGCTACTTTTAATAATTAAAAACAGGATATCTACAAAGAGAATCCGCAGTGCCATCTCTAGTAACGCATGGGAAGCATCTCCGGAGACCCTAACACACTCCTAGAGCCACGCGTGTCTGGGAGGTTGTGATGGCCACGGCGACTGCAGTGCACCTGTCTGACTCGGACAGAGGCGGGTGACTGGACACCATGCCTGGCATGTAAACGCAGTGCTGCGCTTCTGCTCAGGCACAGTTCGCAACACCAACTCCATGCAATGAACACGTTTTCCGTCTTGCAAAGAACAGCATTTGCAGATGTAAAGGCTCAACATGGCGGTTTCCACCGATCTCCTACCTCATAGCCCAGCACCGTTTCCGAAAGAGTCGCATGTGGCACAGAAAACATACACGAGGATGCTCAGCACATGACATAGATCGACAGGGAACTGCCACAGGGCGCGGCGGGCTGTCCGTGAGCCTCCCCTGCGCTGCAGCTCCCGCCCCTCCCCGGCACTCCGCGGACCCGCCCGCTAAGAGCGACGGCTCGGCATCGTTCAGCAAAAATTCTGGAACCATGTCCGTATTCCCGCAGCACCCAAACGTTACACGGATCATCCCGAGGTGCCGAACTCACAAGAGGCCTGTAACTGCTGTATCAGTAAACGGCACTGAGTCCACGCAAATGGGTGACGGGACAGCGTCGAAAGCCTGGGGGTGAACACGTCCATCCCACTGCTCCGCAGGCGCTCAGAGAGTAGAGACGGTTCCTGGACCGTCAAAGGTTCCGGGTTTGAGCAATTCTGAGATAAGTGGACCATAGTTAGAGGAAAACTAAGAGTAAATTTTGCACGACAGCTACGCTGGTCCCACGCGCAGACCAGGGTGTCGTCTAAAGCACTAGCCTGAACCGGGACTTTCTCGCTCGTTTACAGAGAGGTTCCTGGTAGTGTGGCTCTCCTCAGCCCGTGCTTACAGAATAGATGAACCGGAGCGACCCAGGAAACGAGAAGAAAATAAAGGAGCGAGCGTTTACCGAAGGCGGGGGCTGCGTGCGCGCGGACGGCTGCGGATGCAGTTGGAAATCGAGTCAGCAGAATTCAGTACTTTTGCAGTTGGAGCACAGCAACGCCGTGGGGGTGCAGACTGTCATCAAATACGTCAGAATACAAGGCGCAAACCCATTACACCTCACTTTGAACCTGAATGAGGACGAGACTGAATTTTTGTTAACTACCACTGGTCAGAGAATGAAGTCCTTGTGTGATTAAGCCAAAGAGTAAGCAGTGTCAGACTTTGATGCTACAGATATGTAATACTTCCATTTGCTACATCTTTTTCCTATAGTAAAAATACTGACCAGACCGAGCAATCGACATTGGCACATGACATGGAAGAAACGGTCACGGACGCAGTGCAGGTGAAACGATCAGGCGAGCTCACTTTTCGGGACGTGCCACATGCCTCCTAACACGTCGTCACAACACTGGGAGCTCAGGGGACTCGGAGCGGAGGCAGCTGGTTAAGGGTCTCACTGTCCTTTACCTCCTGATGATTGTTCGTGAGGTACCCGCGCCTCCTCCTGTGGTCTGTGTGTCAGACACGGGCGGTCGCCGAGCAGCGCCCGGCAGGCTTCCCAGTGGACGCCTGGCGGCCGGTGGGGATGTTCCCAGTGTTCCCAGCGCTCCTGCCCCGAGCACCTGGCGCCATTCGCTCTGGTGTCACAGCCCGGAGCCGCCTGGGCATCACGATTGAAATTCCACGTGATTTTAATTTTCTCATTTTATGAAATATTATTCTTTAAGCTTTTTTAAACCCCTAAAAATGCAGAGCGGCGCTTAGCTCTGGAGCAGCGCTAGCGCGCGGTGGGCTGGGCTGGCCGGCGAGCCGTGAGGGCCACCAAGGCCGCTGCCAGCGCCCGGGAGCATGGTCGAGCGTCAGCTCCCAGGCATGGGACCGTGGGAATCTGCATTCTTCTTCTTTTTTTCCCCTTAGAGAATAAAAACTGGTGACTTCTGATCTAAACTTAAGGAATATTTGAGAGAATGAAAAATAACAATTCCTCCGTTATTTCTATGAATAAGATGGATGGAGGGACCCAGCACAGGCGAGGGCAGGCGGAGTCACCTGGAAGCCCTCCCGTGGCCCGTGCGGGACCGGCTACACGGCCGGGCATGGCTTCCATAAGGACAGTGACACTTCTGCTAATTGCATCTACTTTCACAGAAGAAGGACAGGCAGAGTCCTCATGGAAAATGGTCCTGGTTCGCAATGTCCAAAGATGTTCACTACAGCCCTCCTCGTAACACGCAGAAATCCAGAACATTCCAAGTTTTCAGAAGTAGCAAACTGCTTGACCGACATGGAAAACAGCAGGGCGCAGGTGTGCGGCCGGGGCGGATGTCAGTGTCGGTCCTGGTCCCGGTCCCTGTGCCTAGGCGTTGGCCTGGGTCCCAGTCCTGGTCCTGGTCCCGGTCCACTGTGCCGGGTTGGGTGTCGGTCCGGGTCCCAGTCCCACGGGCATTGCTCCTGGTCCCGGTCCCGGTCCCCCACGCCGGGTTGGGTGTCGGCCCGGGTCCAGGTCCCGGTCCCCTGTGCCGAGGTAGGTGTCAGTGTTGGCCCGGGTCCCGGTCCCGGTTCCGCGGGCTCGGCGGCCGCACGGCACGCAGTGGGAGGGGAGGCGACACTGAGAAGACTGCGCGTCGCCGCCTCCCCGAGTCCGGCT
>NW_006443225.1:22323855-22347829 GCF_000325575.1 Pteropus alecto | reverse complement strand
CCGCCGACCTCGCCGCCTGCACTGCCCCCGGCATCCTCGCCCATCATCGAGTGACCGCTCCCCCCTCAGCTCTCCAGAGGCAGCTGACACAGCACGAGGCACATTGGCTACTCAGCCGCTCACGAAAACGTGTCCAGGGAGCAGGTGGCAGTTTCCGCGAAGACAGACCGTCTGACTCACAGCGGCCTAAGCCGAGCGAGAACCGCGCGAGCTCGCCACAGCCGTCCCGAGCTGCAGCGAGGGCCCGCGCCCCGAGCTCGGCACGGCGCTCGGCGCCATTCTCCTCTCCAGGGCTGAATGTGCCCCAAGCGTCCTCACGACTTCCAGGCTCAGTGAAGGGCTGCTCCCCTCCCTGTTGCATGTTTTTCTCATACAACAAAATATGCAATAAGATTGACCTGACTTGCAAAAATGGACTAATAAATAATTTGGAAATGTTCACAAAGCACTAAATATCTGCTAATTATCGACATAAAAAGGGCCTAATAGCCTCAAATTATCAGTCATGATTTGTCGTCATAAAACTCCTATAATCACAGGCTGCCAACGAGCTTTTCTTTGTTGCTGCCAAAAGCTGGAGCGCAGAGACACCGAGCAGTTCTAACAGGATAAAGCATGTTTCCCTCCATGCAAAGTAGGTTCCGCTAAAGACACAGGAGCAAATATGTGTTTTGCTAGTTATGAAATTTCCAATTTCTTAATTGGAAAATATCCACACTTTCAATGTATCAGTTGAAATTTAAATACGTCATGGATATATGGAAAAATAAGAAATATTTATGTAACAATTCTTTTCTTGTCTTTGGTCTTTTTTAGTTTAATTGAGGTGGTGCGATATATACAGACCTTCTTAGAGTTCAGAAGAGACTGGTGAAAAACATTGATATGCTAATGGCTGTGTCATCTGATACCCTAAGCACACTGGCTCCCTGATCTCAGACCACCCAGCCTCCAGGGCCATGAGAAACAAATGTCTGGCTTATGAGCCGCCCAGTCTGTGATATGTTGTCATAGTAGCCCAAATAGACTAAGATGCTAGGAGCAGGCAACGATTATTTAATAGGACATAGAAAGCAAGAGCCATGAAGAAAGAGTTGATACATTTTACTATTTGCCATTAAAATAAGACATTCTCCTTATCAAAAACCAGGAAAAAGGTGCAAAGGCAAGACACAGCATGGAAAAATATATTTCAATATTGCTTTGTATGTAATATTTTAACAAAAGTTTAAATAAAAATGCCTAAAATTAAATACAAAGACAGAATCTTAAAAGCAGCAAGAGAAAAGCAGTTAATTACCTACAAGGGAGCGCTCATAAAACTGGCAGCTGATTTCTCAAAAGAAACTTTGCAGGACAGAAGGGCTTGGCACAAAATATTCAATGTGATGAAAACCCAGGATCTACAACCAAGAATACTTTATCCAGCAAAGCTATCCTTTAGAGTCGAAGGACAGATTAAGAGCTTCCCAGACAAAAATAAGCTAAAGAGATTCGTCAACACCTAGCCGGTATTACAGGCAATGTAGGACGGACTTTAAGAAGAAAAAATGTACATCAAAAACATGAATAAAAAATGGTAATAACTACATATCTATCAAAAAGTACCTCAGATGGAAAAGAATTAAATGCTCCAACCAAAAGAAAGGGTGGCTGAATGGATAAGAATACGAGGCCCTACATATGCTGCCTGCAAGAGACTCACTTCACATGAAAAGATACACAGACTGAAATGGACGGGATGTTAAAAGCTGTTACCCTGAGGAACCTAGAAGGTTCTATCTGCTGGAGACAAATATCACAATTTCACATACATGTGGAATCTAAAGAACAAAATAAACAAAAACAACAACAAAAACGGAAACCAGCCCATAGATGCAGAGAACATTCTGAGGGCCACTAGGTGGGAGGCGGGTTGGGGGAGACGGTGAAAAGGGCAGCGGGATGGAGCAGCGGCCGTGGAGGCTACAGACAGTCATGGGGACACAGTGCGGCCTAAGCAAAGTCGTCGACCACGTCGTAATAAAGATGGAAGGGGAAAAGGGGACTAGATTTCGTGGAGTGACCACTTCGTAAGTTATCTGGATCTCTAATCACTGTGCTGTATGACAGAAACTATTATTTTATGCCAACTATAATTGAAAAAAACTCGTTGAATTGTCCAAAGTAAATATGTGCAACTAGTCGTCTATTTCAATAAAGCTGGAAAAATAGTTTAAATAAAAAACTATATTTTTAAAGCTTTAAAAAAAATAAACGTATTGATATATGTTCAGATTAAAAAATTTGGTAAATAAGACACAAGGTTCCAGTTCACAATGGTGATACAGGAGGATCCTAAACTCGCCTCCTGCCAAGGACACACCAGATCTACGGGTGTAAAGAGAGCAATTTCCACTGGAAAAACTCAAGGACTAGCTCGGTGATTCCTACACATCAAACAAACAAGAAAGAAAAATCAATCAAAACAACAAAAATCAAGCAAAGTGGATAGGAGAGGCTGAGACACAACCTCGCCATAAATCGCACCTCTGGCATGGCACCACACAACTGCGGGGTGGGGGGACCCAAAATCCGGAGCTGCTTCCTGAGGCTCTGGCTTCGTGAGCCTGACTCCAGGTACTGACTGAGACCCTCCCCTTGGGGACACTGACATGCATAGACAAGGAGGTGAAAAGCTGTTTACCGAACACTGTAAGACACCGATGAAAGAAATGGAAGGAAACAAATAAATATGAAGATACTTCATGCTCATGAACTGGAAGAATATGGTTAAAATGTCTATTCTACAAAGTAATGTACAGATTCCACACAACGCATATCAAAATTCCAACTGCGTTTTTCACAGAACTAGAACAATCCTCAAATTTGTATAGAACCAAAAAAAATCCCTGAATGTCAGAGCAATCTTTAAGAAGAACAAAGTTGGAGGTATGACACCCCCTGATTTCAAACTATATTACAAAGCTATAGAAATCAAAACAATATGATATTGGCATAAAGACAGACACGTATCAATGGAATGAAAAAGCCCAGAAATAAATACATACATATGGTCAGTTAACTTAAGACAAAATTTCAATACACAACATGGAAAGAAGTCTCGTCAATAAAATGGCTTTGGGAAAACCAGACAGCCACATAGAAAAGAATGAAACTGAACCTGTCTTAACACCATCCACGAAAATGAACTCGAAATGGATTAAAGACTTGAATGTAAGACCTGAAGCCATAAAACCCATAGAAGAAAACAGCTCCTTGACATGGATCTTAGTGATCATTTATACATATATATATTTAACATCAAAAGCAAAGGCAGAAAAACAGCAAAAGTGAACACGTGGACTCCATCGAACTGAAGTTTCCTCACAGCAAAGGGAATAAGAGAATCGATGCACAGCCCAACCTAATGGGAGGAAATGTTTGGCTATCACACTCCTGATAAGGGATCAATCTCCAAATATGGAAAAACTCGTACAATTCAATAGTAATAAACAAACCATCCGATTTAAAAATGGGCAGACTATCTGAATAGACATTTTTCCAAAGAAGACATACATTTGGCTAACAAGTACAAAAAAAGGTGCCCACTAATTATTAAGAAAATGCAAATCAAAACCACAGCGAGATTCCACGCCGCACCTGGTAGAATGCCCATTAACGAAAAGACAAGAAACGAGCGAGGTGAGGGCGCGGAGAAAAACTGTATGGCATACGGCTAATTATACACATGCTAGAGCCAGCCTCCCCAGATCGTGCTGATTTAGCTAATAGAAGAGAGCCATTTTAAAGTTTTTATTATTTATAGGCAGAAAATTATACCATTTCATAATGATCAGTTTTATGTTTACTTTTTCTAAGTTTATATATTTAACGCATATTACAATTTTTGTGAATTATTTTCTTAAACCTTTTGGCCATTAAAATATTTTTTTTAATAATTTCAAGTATACAGTACATTAGTTAGACATGTATATAGTTTGCAGAACGCTCCCCGAATCGCTCCTTCTCCCCTCTGGCTCCCCACCCAGCCAGGATGTTACTGCTGACCGCATTCCCCGTGCCGCGCTCCCCATCCCGTGACCGTGTCTCAGCAACTGACTTGTACTTCTTTGACCCTTCAGCCCATTCTCCCATTTTTAAGTCGAATTGCTCATCTCTTTATTGTTCATTTACATATATGTTTGTCATATATGTCATATACATGCAATTTAATTTTCCTCACATGTATATGCAGTTTGCTATTTGATAAATGTATTTTCTTTTAACCCTTTTCCCATTTGCCCTGAGAATACTGGCAGCTGCAGTGTTCACCCCAAGATAACTCGCGATCGCAGCCCTCACCTTGCCCCCAAAGTCTGCTATGAAATATCTCGCATCACTCCAGAATACCGATAGTCTTTGGAAGCACAAGATGTCATTCTATTTATAGCATTGTTTTCAGTAGTTCTGCTGCTGAAAATGTCACATCCTGGACAACGCAGCGTTTCTCCAGCGATGTCCAGTGAGCGCCGCAGCAAGCTGCACTTTTCCTCTAAATAGGAAAAGGTTAAGGACGTTCTTCATTTTTCTGTACTTAAATTTGCCACAATCTGTTTTGTGCGCTTTCATTACTGTGTGCTTAGAAAGCCTGTCATACACGAGAACAGGTAAGTTATTACCAATATGCTTTCACCAAGTTGATGGTTTCCTAGTTTTTGTTTGATGCTGTCACAGTTACCTATTGCCACCTAACAAATGACCACAAACTTCGTGGCTTACACAATTTTCTCGCGTTTTCTCTGGGTTGGAGTCTGGGAGCAGACCAGTGGCCCTCCGCGCAGTCCCAGAGGGCTGCAGGGGGGTGCTGGCCAGCGGGCTGTCACAGGAAGGCCCAGTCCTCGTGGCTGCGGGAGGAGGGCAGCGCCATCCTGCTGGCCACCCGCTGAAGCCCGCCCGCACCCCCTCTGACCCCCAGGACTCCAGCTCCGCCTGCCACGGGGCTGTCCCGGCACCTGCCTTACTGGCCAGCAGGGTGCGTCTGGAGCGGTCTGCTGGGAAGACAGGGGCTTCTGCGTAAAGTCACAGGACCATGAGGGTGACATCCCGTCACCTTTGGCACACTGTGCTCTGTGAGTGAGGTGTGGGTCCTGCCCCGCCTCCATGAGAGGGGATGACATGGTGGTGAATGCCAGGAGGCAGGCGTCCTGGGGGAAGGGGCGCCTCAGTGTCTGGCCACCAGGTAGGACGCCGGAGACACCGAAGAGCTGAGAGCTTCGCACTGTGGCTCCGCCACGGTCTCGTCCTCCACAGCCGTCCCTCCTCGTCTCTCTCGCACCTCACGTTGGCCTCTCAACGTTCCTCCTCAAATCTGACAAAATCCAAATTGCAAAAATAATGCCAGCTGATTCACAAGGACAATTTCTCTCTCGAGATAATGTTCCAGGACCTGAAATGAAATCGGGGAGCCCTCCTCCTGCAAAAGCCTTATTTAAAAAAATCTGCCTTTTTCCTTCCACATTAGAATGCTCCTTTGAAATTTCTCGAGCCCAGCATTTTGAAATAAAGGCTTCTGCTAATAGTAATCTGGCCGATTTCTTCCATACTTCATTGGTGAGTTAAGATCATTTCCTCACCTCGCCCTTCCTTTTTGACTTAGGCAGATTTTGCTGATATTTTTCTATCTGCTTGAGATACAACTCAGAACATTTTAGTTCAGTGTTTCTAAAAATGAAATAATCTAAAACTGTGGACTTTTCCAGTTATTCTGACTTCAGGTACTTCTCATAAAATTTGATGATATTCATTATTCGTGAATACCTCAGAAGTATATATCTTATGCTCTTTATCTAATATTAAGGGCACTCTTTCTAATTAGTATTTTTTCAGAAATTTGTTATTCTTACTTTTATTTCATAATGGTCAAAAATAAAGCTCAAGAATTTACAAATTAGATTACGTCTTGCTAGTGTTTACTGCAGGGACAAATGTGGCCAGTTTTTAGATGTAGGCTTTAGAGGAGATTTTCTTTGGTGGTGGGGTAAGGATCAAATCTCGACACATTGACTCGGCCTTGACGACTGCACGGTTCTAATCCTCTCCGGCTTTTCTCCGACAGGCTGTGATGTTTAAAATCTAGTGTTCTGCTTCTGAGTATTGTTCCCATGTTCAATCACAATGTGAACATTATTTTTAGAACTGCATTTTGTTCCTTTGTACAAGGATATATTTGTCTTCTATTGTCTTGGTTTATGCTTCGTTTTCCCCGTTTCTTTGTCACTTTCTTAAAGCCGTTTTTACTGTAATGGGAATTGTGTGTCTTAATTGGCGTTTAGACTTTGGCCTGTATTTCTTTCATATTCATGTTCTTTCTAATACGGAAAGTGGAAACTAGACCCAGCTGCTCTGTATTCCATTTTGCCAGGAGTCCTAGATAGAGTTTTCTGGTTCTGTGATAATTTGAAAGGAATACACACTGCTGTTATTTCCACTTGTGGTCACATTTGTGTGTATTGTGCATCTCTACTTCCCAATGTGGTAATGAAACAATTTCTCTTTTCTCATTAACAGAAAAAGAACTTGATGTTTTTACCATTTTTTCTGCCACCAAGTGTTTTAAAATGTGATCTGCATATACAGTATCTTCTTAACAAAAGAGACCGATTTTTTCAATATGCTTTAACTTTTGTGGAAATGTGGGCACGTGCCTTTTATTACACACTATGGGCGGTATTCAGGACCTCGGCTTTCAACTGAGACAGGTAAACAGAATTTTATTATTTTATTTCCTGAAAAGAAAAATGAATAAGTGCGTTGCTCCACCTTACCTTGACTAATGATTACTCCATTTAATCGCCCTCATCAAAACAGACATTGTCAGCATTAAGGCTGAGGACCAGAGACAAAATTCACCTCATCTATAATGATACAGTCATTGGTTTCACCTTTTAAGGTTCGAGAGTTTCAGTATTGGCTATTTGAGAACTTGATAATTTAAAGAGAAGCATATTGTATCCCTAATTTGTAGAGAGGAATCCCTGTTTTCATAAAAGTATTGACTCTAACTTCTGCTAATTAAGTACTGGTGAAATGCAAATATATCACTCATTTTTGGTAACTTAAAATTTTAGAACTTTTACAACTTGTGTTTAGCAAAACTTTCTTTTTGAAAGATATTATCTATTTTACCTAACCACATTAGGATATGAAATAAAATTTAGTTTATTTTAGACCAAGACTAAATGTGCTCTAACAATAAAAAGGAGAGAACTTTATTGTATAATTTTAATGAAGTGATAAAATAATTGTCTTCCAGCATATTATTGTAATAATACAGCTGAAATAACATAAAAATAATATTTTAAAAGTACTTATTTTTATTGTTTGAATTCTTAAATAGCAAATCTTTCCTTCATAAATAATAAAATATGACCTTAGTACAACTGCTTGTCCACAAGAAGCAGTATAGAAAGTAAATTACTAAATAGTGTGTAAATTAAATTTTACTCCACAATAAAATTAGTTTTCTGCTAAGGTGTAAATGGACTTCGCAATCTAGAAGACCCAAGTATTACTTCAACTTATGTAAAATTAGCTTTAGAATTCTCATAAGGGTATACCTGCAGAACTGAATAATGACATAAAATTACTTTGTAAAACAACGTTTTTGTGTTTAGTGACGTTCCTAACGTGCGGGTCGTTCCTTGGTTTTTACTTGCTGTGGTAAACTTCGCGTGCTTTCAGGGTACTTCTTTTAAACATCACGTCATTGTCCTGATAACTGTCTCATGTGTCTGGTGTATAACTGAAAAGTTGCTCTCCTATCAGAAAATCTCTGTCAACTTTACAGTGATTTTGATTTTTGTAGCAGTTGTAATGGAATTGTCAGAAATTGTGGTAATAATCTAGCAGCATAATTATCTCAGTCGGCGAGCCTGCATCTTCATTTTCTTTACCCCATTCTACATTTCGTTTTCTCTTCATCCTAAATAAAATGGATTCGGTTTTCTCATTAATGAGCTCGGCTAGGGGCCTGCATCCAATTTCATTCAATTTCTCCATCATGAGGACATTTATGTCTTGATTTTAATTTCGCATGTCACTTTTTTCGGAAGTTCTTTTTCTACCTCCCTCTTGTTTGAGTCCACGGTGGAGCTAATTATCTGTCCTCAGCAATCGCTTTAACAATGTTAACAAGCTGATACATCAAAAACGGAAACTAAGTTCTGAAATTCTTCCATGGAGTATTTTTCTTGTTACATTTTTTAAAAAATGTATAGTATGTTTCAACAGTAGCTATTAAAACTGACTAAAATTTTAAAAATATAATGAACTTAAAATCATTGACACTCAAGCTAAATGAAAACACATTTCAGTGAGGGGAAATCTATCAAAATAAGGGCTGCAGTCTACAGGTGGGATCTTTAGAGCTCAGTATCTTTGTCACATGTATTTTATGCAGGCATATTCAAGGACGTAGTAGGACTGTGGTGATTTTATTAAATCCCTTTGTCTTCATGATGCATAGTTGAATACTGTAAGTAGACATTTCTTCCTAAAATTATATCACAAACAGAATAACGCTTAGTGAGAGCGCAGTGCTTGGATCACTCTATGGTTAAACTACCATGAGTTCATCACAAACCATAATCATTTGCTTATTATTGTGGGGCTGGGGAAGAGCAGAGAGACCCAAAGTGACCCCAGACCGCCAATTTTACGATTGTGATGAAGCAAGGCTCAATGGATTGATGGAGACAAACAGAAAAGTGTTTTAAAAGCGAGGCACACATGGTGACAACTACATTTCTTCTGTACTAGAAAATATAATCCAAACTTGTGGCCTAATTAGTGACATCTAAATTTGAACTCCAAGTTTCAAAGAGTTTGAAATTCAAATCAACTACACTGGGGGAGGGGTACAGCGGATTTACACTAACATAAACAGAGGAGTTTTCAGTCAGAAGCTTTCGAACTCATAAATGTCTGACGGCCTAAGGCAAAATCAAAACAGAATTCCGGCTCTTTCTCAAAGCATACATATAAAACTCAGACTGTATCATAAGATCGTTGTTAAATTATTTATCTTCTCCTTCTGTATGTCTTTCTTTTCCCTTCTATGGTCTCCAAGAGTAATACAGTTAGATTCTGGTCTAACCGTATTACTCCGTGTTGCTCCAGTGAATTAACTCATTCATTGCTAAGTTTATTGAGCAATTATAAATGTGGAATATATAGTCTGCTATTAGCAATTTGCAAAGCTTTTGTCTCAAGCACTGTACTTATTTCTAAGGATATACGTGGGATTAAACAGAATTCTATTCCTGAGAGGGTTTCTAGTCTCTAAAGAATAAGACAGACATTTAAATTATGCTAGAAAAGTGATAATGCAGTGAATTGTAAGAGGTGAGAGAGATCGCGGGTAGAGCTACAGTGATGGGGGGAGTGCCGCTCTCACGGGGAGCTGGGAGGGACCTCCAGACGAGCTCACAGGCAGACTGTAAACTAACCTTGGAGAATAACGCGGAGTCCTCCAGCTAGAGGCAGACGGGCCTGGAGGCACTGGCAGAGGGAGGCTGCACGGGCAGGGAGGCGAGAGGGAGCGTGTCACCTGACGGTGCGTGTCCACAGAGCCGCTCTCAGATCGAGACAAACTGGTGTGACAGTGGCGTTGACGAATCACTTTCTGTTTCATCATCTTGCTACCTTTATTAAGTGGACTGTTATTAGAAAGGACTTCCTTTCTCTCCAATTACTTATTTTTAGTTACTTCTGTATCAACACATATTCACGGATATTTGGTTTGTTCTGTGTTGTAACCACCGCTGCCTCAGACGTGGCCAACGGGGACTTCTAATTGGTCCCTGTGTCCTTCTGACACGTCTCTGTCACTGATTTTTCCAGCTCCTCCCGTCCTTTCTGGCGCCGTCACGTGGTCCCGTCTCCTCGTGTTCTCTCTCTTCCCCAGCACCGAATCAGCCACCTCTCCAGGGAGCACTGATGCCCATGGTTGGAGAGTGATGTTTTCAAATCAAGACTTTGGCACGAGGCATCCTCACGGATACTGAGATGTCGCTGCCCCGGGCTCCAGCAAACACTGTCTCTACACTTAGCACTTTCCACACTGGCTGCCTTTCTTTCTTCCTGCCTTACCAAACTAACTCCTCGCACTGCCGGAGGCTTCGGAACCATGCTGGAAAGCAGTCGTGGTGGTGATTCCCAACCACCGAGAGTTTTGCCCCAACAGTAGGGGACATTTGAAAACTCTAGAGACATTTTTGATTGAAACAAACTGTGAGGAGATGACGGGTGTCAGGTTTACAGAGGTCAGAGAGCCCGCGGAAGGTTCTATGGTCAGAGGACAGCCTGACATAACAGGACTATCTGGCCCAAAATATCAGTAGTGCTGAGGTTCGGAGATTCTGTCTTAGCAGAAAAACATGTATTCTTTACCCAGATCATGATGCCAACTGTACACCGAAAACCTAGGACAGGGATAAACAAATCTCCCCAAATCCCACCCAGGCTTATCCCAGAGTAGTTCTTAATTTAATTAAGGTGACCATCAACCTTTATGTCTCGCTAAGAATTTCAAAGCTTCTGAAGTGGAAGAAAACAATGGTGTCTTTTCTACACCATACCCCCACATTTACCCCAACAGTCTAAATGGCTTGGACAACACATCTAATAACCGAGAAGAAAAATAACAGATTAGGGGAAGATGTGCAAGTGGTCAAAATATTGGAGTTAGATACAGGAAATAGAAAAGAGACACAATCGATATGTTTAAAACTGAAGAGAAGATGGATAATGAAATGAACTTCTAATAGAAGTGTAATCCGATGAAAAATTTGGAAATGAACTACAGAAAATCTAAATGTAGATGGGTCTAATAGCATATTGGACAAAGCAATATATAAGAATATTAAATTGAAACAGATCAATAGAAATTATTCAAAGCACAGTTGAAAAAAACAAACAAGTACTATGAGACATAGTCCAAAGAGAATGTATGTAGAATAAGAGCCCTAAAAAGAGAGAAATATAACCAGAAATATATGAAGCAATAATGGCCACTATGTGTCAAATAAAGGTAAAATACTCAATTTTCAAGTCCACTCGGCAAATGCACGTGCAGCAGGGCTTCAGCGACGGAGCCGTGTGCGTGGCAGAGGTGCGGTCTGCCTCGTACAGACGGGCACAGGGCAAACACGGAGAAAACGCCGCCCTTAACGCTGTTCGATGGCATCGACAGGTCTCAGGGGAGAACTGACAAGGCAAACGGTGTATTATGCATCAGTAACGAGCAGGGCATCGAGCAGTGCCTACATGTGATGACATTTAGAAATCGTGGAAGAGATTAATTTATTATAAAACTAAGATTAAACGGAAGGAGTTGTAAAATGCATTACCTGACTCAGGCACTCAAGAAAATTTTTAGTCCTACTCATCCATGAAATGATATCTGACTTCTGTGCTCACTAGTTCAATTTAACCAACTATTTTTATAAATGCCAAAATTTCACATTTTTCATATTTTATCCAACATAATGAGTATATCCAAGGCAATATGAGAGTTTCCTAAATCCTTTTTTGCCATTTAACTTCTTTCCACAGAAGTCAATTTAAAAAGTAAATTTCAATTTGAAGAACGAGTAGTTTCTTAATCTCCTTGGACCAAACCAGGAGGTCACTTTGAGTTTTAATTTCTTCTGAGAAAAGAGAGATTCCATTGAGAAAATATGTGCAATGATCTTTTGGTAATGTGCTGCCCCATCCTGCCAAAAACCCACGTTTCTGTGAAATTGCAGTAAAAAGTTCCCTGACAACAAATAGTACTGAAGTAAAATAATAGATTAAAACATTGTGTGGCAAACATTAAATTGCATTTAACTGGATAAAGATTATTCAAGGGTAGAAATATAAATTACTTTGCCTCTATATCCTTTTAGAAAATGTTTCCTATAAAGATACTTTTTACAAGGTTTTTAAAAAATAGGTGAGCACATCTAAACCACTCAATTTTGGAGAAAATATTAAAGCAGTTGTATCTGATAAATAGCTAAACATTACTACTTTTTGAAGATTCTCTAAACTTACTACTTAATTTATGTTGAATAATAAATTACAAATTGACCTGATAAATGTTGATCTCCATGGAATTGATTTTTTAAATATCAAGTGGCAGCTACAATGAAATTTATTTTCCCCTAACTCTAATCATCCATTAATAGTGTGTTCATAAGTACATTTTTGTTTCCATTTGCCACAAATTTCTACTATGTCGTTAGCATCGACTACAGTTGTATGCGTGTTCGATGCATGTTCTCAGAATTCGAAATTGTCAAGGAATCTGAATGGCCTGCGTAACAATCAATACGGTCTAATAAGAAGCGAGTTCAAAGATAGGTTTGCAAATATTGTATGTTTAGCTTTCAGAGTCCTCTGTAGACAGAGTAAGTTCAGAGGGCTTCCTGGAGGGAGATGCACGGTGTATGGCGCCCAAGAACGTTGGGAAAGGAAACGGAAGTGTATTAATTTTCCATTAGCTGTTCACTCGGTACGCAGATACTCACTAGGAGATAAGCACTCTTATTTACCATGAACCCGCCGATGGCCAAACCAACTAGGGAGACAGACCCTGGCTGTAGAAGCGATTCACAGGGCAAACGGAAAGGTTCACACAGAGCACCTCCCTCGACTCGGGAACCGATGAGAAAACACATAAAGGTGGCAAGATATAAAGTTTCTGAAAATTAACATATACCAGCTAAATTTCTACACGGTATCAGAAAGTTAAAGGGAGAGAAAATAGTATTTCACCATTAATAGAAATAATTTGTAGAAAAACTACAAAATTCCAAGGTTAAATCTTACAAGAAATATTAATATATGACTAAATCAGAAAACTTTCTCGAGGGACATAAAATAGATCCAATTATTGACATTTAATGTAGTTTCAATGAAAATGTTAACTATTTTAAGGAGGTCTTGATATCTCGATAGATTGACCTTGACGACCTGGAGGGATCCCTAAGGAAGTCGCTGAGGACGTGTTATGCACATACACTAAACACTGGCTACGGCAACTGGACCTCTATTCACTGCATGTGACAGAGTTCAGGGGAAATCGTTATGTATAAGCAGAAATCCAGCGCATGACAAAGGCAGCACTTCGCAGTGGGGGAAGCGTGCCCGAGGAGGGTGCGTGTGCTTTGCCGTTGCTCCGGCCGAGTGACCCAGAGCTAGCTGCCTTGGGTGTGGCCCGGGGTGGATGCGAGGGGCACTGCCTTCCACAGGCCGCTCTTCTGCGGGTTCAGACACACTCTCCCTCGAGAGGCTCGTTCGTACCCTGAGCCACTAAAGGAAGGTTCCCGTAGGCTGCGCTGTGCCAGCGGACGACACTTCAGAGGACACACAGGCCAGCGGCTGATGAGGTTGTTCCCACGCCACGCAAGAGGTCCTCACGGCCCGCCGCGCAGACGGGCGGCGCAGACGCCCCTCTCGTGAAGCGGGGATCCGGGGGCTCCGCTCCGTCCTGCAGGTCGGACTTCGCTGGTCTCGCTGACCTTTCCCCGTGACCGCGGCTGCTCGCTCCCAGGATCCAAGTGCAGCCGTTCGGGGTCGGGAAAAGCTTACTCTGGGTCTTGCCTTTTCTTCTCTAAGTTACAGTGGTTATAAAATCAAAATGCTTCCTTTCGGTTTCTTCTTTGTTTTTGCTTTTTCCACTGAGGACACATTTTAACACAAAATAGCCGTTCTGGTGTTATTTGTAAGAAAAATTCCTCATTTAATAAAATGGCATATTATTTTTACGATTTAGTTTTGAAAAGATTAAAACAGTCGATAATATTCAATGTTGAAAAGAGAACAGAAAATAAAATCTCATACACATGGGGAAAGTCTGGAGTTCAAGAACTTGGTAAATAATTCGGCACATCCTTCGGGAGCATTCTCTCCCGTTCAGTCTGAAATGCGGCCTGTATCATGCACTCAGTTTCCGCTCATCCATCTTTTGACTCAATCCCATTAAAAAGGTTATAAAATGTTGCACGAATTCAGAAACAAAGCATGTGAGAGGACAGTAGCTGTGTCTCTATGTCCCCCACCGAGCAACGGGCATCAGGAATTGAACACAGAAATCTGTTTCGTTTACACTGAGAAACAAACGAAGCAGTGCAGAGCTGAGAAAATGCCAAGAAAGGCTAACGGCTAACGGCTTCCAATTTAATTGTTTGCTTCAAATGTAGTCGCCTTCAGCGATCAATTTTTCTCTCAAGTAAAGAAAGTGGGGATTCCTGTTCAGCTTCCTGTCCAGAGGGAGCAACACGGCTGGGACAGCCACGACATGAGAGCATGGGACCCGGTCCCCGTGTGCCGGGCGGCGCACCGCGGGGCCACCTGGCGATGAGGTGGCTCCCAGGGCAGCCCTGCTCGTTGCCTGGCAGAGTCTCCGAGCCGTGATGCGGGAAGAAGGAGCCCCAGCAGTCTCTCTGGGCCAAGAGATGCAGCTGACAGTTCCGGGAGACAAAGTGACAAGCGTCCTTGAGACACCATGCTGTGGAGGAAAGAGCTGCACAGAAGGGACCCCCGGGACATGGGGAGGGTCCCCCCCGAGGATTCGGCCAACCACTGACGAGTGCCCACGGGCGAGGAAAGTAGCCCAAGCCGAGGAAGAGCAGCGGGAAGGCCCGAAGGCGCGGCGGGCGCACAGCCAGGGCAGAGTGACAGTTCACGGCCGTGTGATTGGTTTATCCTGTGACAATCACCAAGGGAACTCATCATATTAACAAACAAAATGAGGAATACCATACAATAATCTAAATACATGCAGGGGACGTGTTTGATAGAATGCAACTCCATCCCTAACCTAAAAATCTCTGCAAATGAGCCATCGAAGAGAATTTCCTCAACTTGATAAACAGCGTCCAGAAAAGTGATACCTGCCCCCACAGACTTTATCCCACACTGTACGAAAGGCTCAGTCTCTCACAAATGCCACGATCGTCCATGCAGAGCCTCTGGTGGAATTTAGTTGATCGTGTTTGTAAGAGAGACCAACTAATTCTAAAATTTACTTGGAATTTCACATCACCTAGAATATTCTGAAATTACTTGGCAAAGTAGAACAGATCTGGGGGACTAACACCCCTAATTCGGAGGAATCTCACAGAGCTACAGTGACCATGGAGGTGTGCAGCCGGAAAAACAGACGCGAATGGGTGGCCGGGCCGGAACGGAGAACCCGGAGACGGACCGCGCGTGCGGGGACAGCGCGTGCTCAGCAGAGGCGCAGAGGAAACTATAGAGCGAGACCAGTCTCAGTAAACGGCGCTGGGTCAATTACGGTAAATCGACGTGAAAAGAAGAAAACTGACTTTGAACCATGCCATGCATCGGAAACAAAAATACACTCAAAATGGGTCATGGGTCTCAATGTAAGTCAAAAAGTATAAATATTTTAGAAGAAAGTATTGGAGAAAATCTTCGTGACCTTATTTAAGCAAAGATTTCTTAGGTAAGACTCCAAATGCATGTTTCACTGAAAAGAAGCGGGAAGCTGGGCTTCATGAGTGAAAAACGATGCTTTTCAAAAGAACTGTTAAGACAATTAAATGCAAAAGACTAACTGGAAGAAAATATTTGAAAATCGCATATCTGGTAAAAGACTTTTATCTAGAACATATAAAGAATTCTAAAAACTCAATAATAAAGAAAAAAACACAATTTTTAAAATGGCCAAAAGGCTTTAACAGACGCCTCGGCGAGGAGAATGCACAGAAGCTAAAGGCGCGTGGGACAGACAGACGCTCGGCCGCCCGGCACCGCAGCTCGTCTCCGAGAGTGGATGCCCGGCAAAGCCCGGTCACAGCTGTCTGCCCCTGGTGTGGGAAACTCCTGTCAACTACTGTCACACCCGCTGACGGAAGTGTAAGGGGTCGCATTTCTAGGAGTTAATCACACCGCTACTGAACGGCCATCCATCCCACTCTTTGGAGTTTGTGCGGGATAAATGAGGCCGCAGAGCCACACGGAAGCAGGAGCGCGACGTTAGCGGCTTTATGTTCACCAGCCGGGAACTGGGGCTGGGGTGTCCCTCGCCTGGTGAACAGAGAGCCAGGGCACTTCCACACAGCGGGTACTACTGACACCACCGAGAATGAGCTACTCATGAATGAATGACAGGGATGAATCCGGAAATAATGTGGTGGAGTGAAAGACAACAAAAGAGCATACATTGTATGGTTCTGGTCATAGAAAATTCTAGAAATGCAAGTTAATGTATTGTGACAGGAAGCAGATAAGTGGTTTTGAGAACAATGGGGAGACAGAGACGGCAGGGTTATCGAGAGGCACGAGAATCTTACAGAAGACGTGTGCTCATCTTGACGGTGGTGACGGTTTCCCGGGCGAATACATGTCACCAGTGATTGGATTGTGCACCGTAAATATCTGAATTCATTGTGTGCTGATTATGCCTTCATAAACGTGATAAAAAAAAGTTAAACTGGAACGTCATACCTTGTCCTTTACATAGTTCTGGTTCGCAGAAATTGCTTTTTACAGAAAGCTTCATTTTATCCAAGTTACTTTAAAAGATCACTACTTTATAACGCATACAACAATAGGATACCATCATTTTTTCCAGGGGAGGGGGTGGTAAATGACGGTACAAAGAGAAAAACAGAAGAAAAAGTTATTTTTAAAATTGAGATTTGAGTGGAGCAAGAACTAAAAACGAATTTTGTTATTTGAGAAATTATGGCTTTTGGTTTTGTAGTTGAATATGCATAATCCTGGGAGGAAAAGATGAAATGAGGCATGGGAGATAAGGAAACTGGCTTCCAGCCTGAAGGTGACAAAAATTAATCGTTCAACAGAAAGCCCATTAATTTTCTCCCCTTTATAAAGTGAGATTAAATCTGGTGTTCTCAGAGCTTTTTTATTTTGGGATTCTTTTTTTCTTGCTCTACGACTGTGTGATCTGTGACTCTGGAACACCATTCGTGATGGCCAGGCACTCAAAACCAACTCCGCGGCCCGCTAGCATTAGCGCTGTGTGTCCGGCCGATGACACTGCATGACCTTCACGGACACTGTGCCAATGATAGCAGCCTGCTGGCTCGTTACAATGAATAACAGTTTCTCTTAAAAATGTGCTACTAAAAATAAAGTATGCATTGTAAAATAATAACAAATTTCAATTGCTCTAAGTCGTGAATAGAAAATCTTTCCATGAGCGTCATACTCTCAATGTAGCAACTCGGCTTGGTCATATGAAATATGTATTCACATACGCGAAACAGAAATAATTTACTTCAACTGGTAATAAATATAAAACATTAAAAGATGCATTTGTCTTGAAGCAGATCACTTTATTTGTAATTATAAAATATTGCTATGAAATGAAACATGAATTGTGCATATTGAAAAGGACACAGGGAAAACCTCACATGGGTGTGTGGGGGAGGGAGTGGCTGTCCCCTGCCCTCAGGGTCCTTCCTTCTGGTCTGATGACGGAGTCTGCATGAGGCAGGTCAATGGAGAAAAGGACCGAACCTATCCACTCCACGGGCCACAAGGAGGGCGGGTGCTCAGCGGTGAGCAGTGCGCCCTGCCCTGCGGGTGGGTCATAAAAGCAGTTTCTGGCAAGACTCTCGCCGCGGGCGAGGCCCCAGTTCACATTCTCTAAGGGTGAGGAAGAGTTTCCTGTGAGTCCACAGGGTGTCTGTGACTTCAGCTCAAAATAACCACTCGCTGAAGTGGCGCCTCCTAGGAGCCTGTCCTGAGCCCCTTCGGAGTCTCTGTTGCTGTCACTAGGAACTGCACAGAAGGTCAGTGGTGGGAAAAGACATGCGTCGAATGGACAGAGCCACCTTGACAGCTTGCCTCTTAATACGGAGACGCCGCCGGACCTTAGCAGTATTTGGTCGAATCACTTTGAAATACCTAAGTTTAATTTAAGACATGATTCATCGTTGTTATTTTCAAAAAGAAGAAAAAACTTCAAAACGAGACAGCATTAGGCAGCTAAAACGTAATCACTGCATGCAGGCTGTTCACAGCACGCACTTTGGTGCGTCTGCAAGAATTAAATGCTGGGTGGGTCGCCTTCCCAAAACCCATGGGAGAGGGCATCGCAGGGGGCACAAGGCAGAGGTCGCAGAGAGCACAGGGGTCCTGGGCATGGGGGGCAACAGTAAGCTGAAGGAGGTGTGGGCGTGTTCCACCTCCCCAGGAAATGTCTGCCTTGGAGTTCTCACTCCTTTAAAGAAAACTATTTCCTGTGAAAGGGAACACTTCCAAAGACCGAGGACCGAGCTGGCACCAGAAGGAGCCTGCTTCTTCTCTGGTATTTACACAGCACTTGCCATGTAGCAGGAAAATAAACACGGTAAACCGGGAGGGGAAGCGAGAGATAAGGAAGAGACAATACAGAAGGAAAAGCGAATTGGTCCGACAAGATGAAGAAGAATCAGGCTTGTAAAGAATTATTATCTCTTGCTTCAGACAAACATTTTTGAAATGTAAATGATTTGATAATGAGTATTTTATTCTACACTATCCAGCTCTCGGTTATTCAAAAGATAATTACACATTTCACGGATAAAACAGTCACTAAGATTTTCATATCAATGAGCAAAATTAATTAAATATTTTATATAAACTTTGCCAAATTTACTTAGAAAAATCTTTCCCAAGAATTGGCTCCATTAATTGATTAACTTATAAATGCCGCGACATAAATTGCTACCATTCTGCTGTCAATAATTGCAGTAGCTGTAGAGCCTCTCAGAACGCTTACGAAGTCAGAAAGAGCTGGAAGAGAAAGTCACGTTAGTCCGTCCTATTTTATTGAGCAGCTTTGGCCAAGATGGCTTAGAAGATGGAGAAAGATTAGGGATTAAAATCGCACTTTCTTCAGTGTTTCTGGATTTGTATTTTAGGTGGTTTCAGGAGCAGGGTTCCACGTGCCTGGATTATTTCACTTATATGCCGGATCAGGATGAAACTGTGTGACTCAATGTATCTGCAGCATAAGCGGGACAGGTTACTGTTTGTAATATCTAAAACCGTTTATTGAGTTTCGGGAATTGCGTCGTATAACACCATCGGTCCACGTGAGAAGCCAAATGAAACAAACACTGACCTACCCCGCCGGGACCGCTGGGAAGTCTGGTGCTGTTCGCGATCATGCTCGCACCCCTCCCCCGTTTGTGGACACCCTACCTTTCTATCTCCATGGCGTCTGGTGGTCTTTCTCACAATCCCCAAGGAAGCCTCTCAGCAGTGTCCCCTCTTAGCAAATTCCAGAGCGTGTCTGTCAGCCATAGCCGTAAGAGGTTCTAGAGCGCCCACCCACTGTGTCAGCTGATTGTCCCAGACTTAACCAGAGCCGGAAGGAATCAGGGGGGAAGGAAACAGTGTGACACCGGAAAGGCACCTTTCAGTGGATGCTTACTTTCCATCCGTCCTTTTTCTAGACTGGTGTAGCAGCTCGGTCACAGAAAGGCGACGTCCCCTCACTGAGCCTGGCATAGGTCTGAGCCAGCCATTTAAAGTTTAGTTCACATCCTGGTTTTCTATTTCTGCTGTGAAATATTGCCTAGACTTTGAAATAGATCTCGGTGATGGCCAGCCCTGCTATAGGAAAGGATTTTTTTTACTTCTCAATTTTCTGCTTTATCTCATGAGCATTCCAAATGACAAGACCCAGATGCATGTGACTGTAGCTCAGAGGGAAAGATACTGCGGACTGTGGTGGATAGAGACTCAGTGGAAGCAGCCTTTCAAATGATGAAACCCCATTCAAGTAAGCAAACGATACTCAACTGCTATTCTTATGCCATGTACACATTGTCGGATTTTTAATAAAACTAATACCTCTCAAGAACTTACTATAACTGAACAACAACAACAAAAAATGTGTATGTGTGCCCATACACACACATACATACATACACATTTTCTATGATGAAAAAACAAAGGAAAATATTTGGGTTACATAGATTTGCGGTAGATCCATCTTTTTCTTAATATTGATTCAAACCGTCAGAACGTCAGAATCAAGGGCTCTTTAAATATAAAACCCGATGTGAAAGTTGTCGCTTTTATCCATTAAAAAATATCCTCATGTTATATTTCCCAAAGAACAAAAGCAATCTAGCAAGAACTCAAAGAAACACAGCATGTAGCAAAATGCTTGAGCAGATGTGACGAGGGAGGAGCTTTTGCTGTCAAAGATCCTGGGGGACCGAAGTGCGTCCCCTCGAGGGGGACAGGCTGGGCTTTGCTGAGCGGCTGGTCAGCGAGACCTGGACCGCTGACCCCCACGTGGAGTCCGGCGCACCCACCAGCCAGCGCGCATTGCCCGGGCTGCGGACAGCGCTGCTTCTCTGCGTGTCACGGCATGGAAGCGTGTCACGGCATGGAAGTGTGTCATGGACCCCGGAGTTAACCGTGCTGCACAGCACAGGCGCATTGGTTGCCTTTATGAAACCAAAACTTCATGCCTCATGGGGTTTGCCGATTTTTGAAGAAAATTGGTGGGATTATCTTTTACCTCATGGTACCAACACCTCTAGTCAGACTGTAAAGAGAGTCGAGTCCTGGTAACGACGGCCCACCCAAGCCTCGCATCCGGCCCCCGGTGTCTCTCCTTCAGGGAAAGGAACCAGGGTTCCTCACAGGAACTGCTGATTCTGGCTGGGGCTTGGGACGTCCAGGACGACGCTGGAGCATCTGATAGTAGCGGAAAAGAGGAAGGTACTCAAACGCAGACACAGCGCACACGCACATACACACAGACACAGCGAACACCACACACCTGCACCCACATCCATACACACCACACACCCACACCCACATCCATGCACACACATCTATACTCACACACATCCGTACACACCACACACCCATACCCACATCCATACCCACATCCATACACACCACACACCCATATCCATACACACATTCATACACACCACACGCCCACACCCACACCCATACACACATCCATATACACCACACGCCCACACCCACATCCATACACACCACACCCATACCCACATCCATATACACACAACATACACACCACACACATCCATACACACATCGTACATACCACACACCCACACCCACATACATATACACAGCATACACCACACACATGCCCCACATAAATACACCACACCTAAACACATAAACATACTGCATACCACACATAAACACCACAAACACACCACTCACACACACATACACATACATATGCAACACATACCATACACATACCACACACACATACACACAACATGCATACACACATACACACCAGACACCATGAACACACCACACACATATGGGGGTTTGTGAAAGGGACGCACTAGAAAGAGCTCCCTTTGGCCAAAGCTGGACCGATTTGAGCAGCATTATAATGTTGTGTTAAATGATAACCCAAGATATCAAAGTAATATCAATGAATCTATACTCACTCAATACACGATCGAACGAACAGGGAAATGGAGAACAGACAGCACTCCCTTGCAGCATCCCCAATAATTAATGCAGCCGCTTCCCCCTCAAAACACCCCGTAAGTGCGTCCCCTCCGGGAGCAGGTACGGAAATGGGGACACAGTCACTTCAGAGCGGAAGACCCAGAACACACGTCCCCGGCCCGTGAACAAGGCCGAGGTCAGCCGGGGCGGGCCCCACTGGCCCCGTGCGACGACGTGACATGCGGAGAAGGCTCCGCGGTCTTTCTCCCCAAGGCCCTAAACCCCGTGGGACCGTGAGAGAGCACTGCACAAACCCCACCACCAGACCGACTGCGCTTTCCGATCCGGCCAGTCCCCCTCCAAACTGTCAGGCCATCAAGAGCAAGGAGAGTCAGAAACGTCACAGGGAGACACGAGCCCGGTCTGTGCCGTGTCCCGCACGCGCGCTGGGACAGATAAAGAGCATCAGGGAAACAGCGACAACCTGAACGAAGATCAGGCTTCGGTTAATAACAATATACTGATATTGGCGTATTAGTTGTGACAAACGCATCGTGCCAACACACGATGTTGACAGTAGAGAAACAGGCTGGAGTATGTTGAAAGTCTACCATTTTCGCAACTTTTCTATAAATTTAAAACTATCCAAAATTATTCTGTCCAGTTTCAATATTGTTCATGTCTTTCATTATTGACTGAAGAGATGTGTTTTACTCTGGTTATTTATAGAATTAAGTCCTATGACCTTGAATTCTTTAAAAGACGTTGAATATGTAATCCAAGGAAAACATATCCCTAATTCAATGTTGTTTCCTGTGGAGAGGAAATGAAGAATTATACATTGGGCTCTCTTTAAAGTTCACTTAGCATGGTCGAGAGTTTGTAACTTTATTTCTTTTCTCGTGGACCTAATTTTTAACTCCTATGCTTTCAGAGCGTCTCGTTTGTAAGGACACAGTGACGCACGCCGGTGGCAGCGTGGCCGCGGAAGCGAGTCCCGTCTGCTCATCCTTTTCAGGAGCAGGGAGCAAGCAAGGTGCCTGGCGGAGCCCACTCCTCCTTTCCATTTCTGTCGCACCTGAATTTTATTCATGAGTTGCCATACTTTACATGTTTTTCATTGTGAAGTGAATTCTGCTTTTTATTCAGTCTTAGGATTCAGAGTGAGAACACTAGCAATTTCTGTCCACGGCAAATGGGGCTCTATGGTGAGGGGCAAATCTTGTCAGCTAGGAATGTTGTAAATTTGAGCGAACTCTGACAAACGGCCAAAATGTGTTCAGCAAAGTCACGGGGGAGGCGCTGTCACAGAGATCAGGCGGTGGCAGACATGACTCCGTCACGACCACAAGGTCCCCCTCCTGGAACTGGTGTGCACGCGCCACGTGGACACCACAGCATTTTCAGAATGGTGCCGTCACCGCTCTTAGCCGCGGCCGGGCTAGGATGCTTCAGGAGAAGCTTTATTTCTTTCTACACATATTTGTTTTATTATACCGACCAGTCCGAGGTCTAGTCTCTTTGAAAAATATGAAGAAACTGACGATGTCACGAGACACAGTTAACATCCCCACCTGACGTTCAGATTTGACAGTTGAGGAAACAGTGCTCTAATAAATGGATTTTTAGTTTTGTCAGTGAATGTTGAACAACTTTTCTAACTGAAAGAGTACTCATTTTGAAATTTTAAAAATTCTTTATTAGTATTGACTCATTCTTTTAATTAGGCCAATTATTATTTACCTATCAGGTATCTCACATTATTTCAGAAAATTGTGTTAGGTGCTGATAATTCAAAGTTTAAAAGGACAGACATCATCCTTTTCTTTGGTTGATTATCCAGCCAGTATCAAAGACCACAAATGCTTAATTTTAAGTGACCGTATGAACAGGTGGATATCTGGATGTTCAAATATTTCAGTATATTTGAGGGTTAGTGTGTGAGGGAGACTAACAAACCTTTGGAAGGGGTCTAGAGATAGTATTGATGTAAGGGGCCGTTGAAGAATGTTAAAAAGATTACTGAGCACCAATATAAGCAACCATACAGACGCCAGACGCGCACCACAGGCGTGCTCACACAGACGTGGCTCTCAAGGACACCTGTCCTTGGATTCGCCAGGCAGGGTGACTTTCCCAGCTCATCGCGGTGAGACGCGGACCTGGTGGGCTGCGTGTGAGTCAACAAATAAGACCACCTACACGCCTCACTAGTGCGATAAAGTGTAGCGTCTCTGATGAACGAACCATTGAGGCAAGGTGATTCTATTGTGTTAATTTGACTCTTGTTCAATTCTGTTAAACCACTTTTCCAGAGGCCAGTTTTCCCAATTTATAATAGTCACAGTTACTAGGAAGATTTTGAGGAAGTTTAATAAGATGAGGTAGACTTCAAAGCTTTTGGAAAACGCACTGTTTCCTCTTCCTTTTGTTGTCCCCAGTATACTACGCATTTGTGCTTAGGTCAGTGCCAGCCTCTTGTGAAAAGAGAAATCGGAAG
>NW_006443225.1:22320078-22323799 GCF_000325575.1 Pteropus alecto | reverse complement strand
AGAGTTAATAATATATACTTTCTTCGTGTGGTACATAAAATCTAAGTGATTTGGGATTTCTGATGTTTTGCACGGGAAAGCACGAATTTTGGCAGGTCCGGTTCGAATGTCGAAGAAACAGATCCCGCTCCTCCAGCTTCGCTTGTCCTCTTCTCCCCCTCGACATGCATTTTTTAGAAGAGGGGTTACTGGGGGACATCGAAGAACTTGGAGTTTTAAAGTATTTTTAAAGCTTTCTGCAATATCTTAGGCACATACGAGGGCAATGTTTTCCCCATGACACAGGAAACATGCAATGTTTTAGCCTTCGTCTCATTCTAATTTACCATGAAAGACCTCAAAGGTGTTCATGATTTTTGAGGAGAGAACGGGGAGCAGGTTGTAGTGGGTGGGCTGAGGCTATGGCACCAACTGGGAGTGTTGGTGCCATCACGTGAGAAGTGACAAGGGCTGAATGAAGGCAGCAGCAGTGAATCCGGAGGAGACGGGATGCATCTGAAAGATGCCTAGAAACTGCCATCCTTGCAGGGGTTGGTGAGGGGTGTATGGCTTTCTGGATCGTGTTTCTTGGCGGATGTGGTTATATTCTTAGAGCAAAGGACATAAAGAATAAAGGAGGAAGAGAAGCACGTATGCCTAAGGAACACGTGGGACGGCTTTGATTGCTGAGTTTGAGATAGTCGTTCGTCCATTCAGCAAATACTTACTCAACACGTGCTCTTTCTCAGGCACTGTGGCAGATCTAGCATGGTGACATGTCAGTGAAAAATGCTAACAACACATCTCTGCCCTCTGAGAAGGTACATGGGCCACCTTGATGTCCACGCCTAGTCTACAGTCATATAAGGAAGGCCAGACCCTGGAACACAGAACACAGATTTAGGCTGGAAATGGCACAATCAGAGGTGTTTTTGTATAAGTGGCAATAATCAGAGAGAATCCACGGTTCCAGAGATCAAACTCGAGGGCCTGTCACGACAGAGAGACTACACAAAATAACTCAGGAATGCAGAAACGAGATGAAGTGAGTTATTCAAAATCACGAGTTAAATTTTCATTCTAATCACAATTCACTATGATAGAGGTTCTGAATAAATAAACGCTACACATTGGGTTAGCTAGCTTTGTGGTACTCTCGTGATCGATCCAGGCACAGTTTGCTTGCGTATGTACTTATTTGTTGGTTGGTTTCAAGAAAAACCTCATGCACAAAACTGAGAACATGGTGACGATCTCATTATGGGGCCCGTGCATCCTTTGTCTCCTCCCACCTGTGGCAGGCATTATTTTGGACTGTGTTCATCATTATTTCTATATGCATTCCTGGAACGTATAGATGTATTATGAGAATTTTAAAACAACATGTTATTTTAATCATTTTTAAATTTAGAGAATTTAATTTATAAAAAGAATGTGTTTTATATGATCGTTTGGGGACTTTTTGTTTGTTTGTGGAGATGTTTTCATTTCTTGTGGATAAATGCCTAAGGATAGAATTGCTGGGTCATAGAGTAGATATATGTGTCACTTTGAGAGATTGCCAAAAAAGTGGCAACATTTTAGAATCAGTGAATTTTTACAAATGAGCCAAGATTTTGATTAGGATTATATTGAAATTATCAATGTCAAGAGAATTGGCATCTTAATGATATTAACTCACCTTCAAGTAAAGTCTTACACAAATTTTGTTAATTTATTTCTAAATATTTTGTTTTAAATGTTATTGTAAGTGGTAATTTTTGAAACTTCTAATTTTTGAAACTTGCTAATATAAGGAAATAAACTGATTTTGTATATTGATCTTGTATACTGAGATCATGATACCTTCACTTATTAGTTCTAGTGAGTTTTCGGGGGGTAGATTCCATGGGCTTTTTTGTTTATACATCGTATCATTTATAAATAAACAGTTTTACTTTTTTCTTTCCAAACTTTATCTATATGTCTCTAGCCTGCCTTTTCGTGCTAGCTAAACTCTCCAGTACGTCGTAGAATAGAAGTGAAGTATGCAGGCATTCTTTGTCCTTTCCGACCTTGGAGGGAAGACATGCTATTTTTCATTATTAAGTATATTATCAAAGTCAGATTTGGATATCATAGCGGTGCCCGCCTTATAAAATGAATCAGGAAATCTTTTTTTCCTCTCTGTGTTCTGAAAGTTTAAGATTAGTACAATGTCTTCAAAGTTTAATAGAGTTTCTAGTAAAGTTTTCTAGGCCTAAAAGTTTCATGAAAGTTTTTAAAATTATGAATTCAATTTTTTAAATCAGTAGAGGTCTACTAATATTTCCTATTTCTTCTTGTCCTAAGCTGTGTATTAACTAGTATACTTTCATATCTAATGTTTCAGTTTTCTGCTTTCTCATCGTATTTTATATCGGTAGTATCTCCCCTTGTCTTTCTGCATGTTTTCAAAGCCAATTTTAAATTTCTAAGTTTTATGCTTTAATAGTTTCACTTCTGATAAAACTCTATAAATCTTTTCTTTGTGAATTATTTGATAAAATGGTGCTTACAAATGCCTCGTTTTTTTTTTGTTTGTTTGTTTTATGTTTTTTTGGCTTATGAGCTCATTTTTCTCCTGGGTGTGTCAGTTACTCTGATAGGGCTGTGGAATAATGAAGGTTGGTCAACCTAGCCCCAGACAGTTCAGGGAGTGGGCAATGGATGGTTAACCCAATGGATAGGTCATGTGTTCCAGGTACCATGGCTCCAGGAAGCCTCAGTCAGCTGCTTTCTACCTGACCAGACAAGTCCATGGGTTATGGTTTCATGCTTTCTAAAATCTTTTATAATACCCTTTTACTCCCGAATGAGGAGAAAACAATCCTACAAGTTAATTCATCAGCCCTGGCGTTCAGAGGGCTAGAACGGGAAGCTATGGTGTGAGAGAAGACAGTCACGCTGTTTCATCAAGGCCTCTCAAGCATCATCCTAATGCGATTCCTGAAGACATCTGACTGAGCAAGAGCTTTGAGTAACTTCTGTTGTCTCAAGGCAATGGCTGGGGGAAAGCATGACTAGAAATCCAAAACTTTTCCCTGCTTTTTCCTCATACATCCAAGCTGGATGTTCTCCTGCCTCAGGCCAAGGCCACTATTCACAAACAAGTTCAAAGACCTGCCATTCAAGAGTTTATGAATTTTCTATCTGATTTTCAACCACTTTAAAATGGAACTTTGGCCAGGGAGCCAGGTAAGTCATACATTTTATAAAATTGAAGCTCTACTTTGAATTTGGATATTGAAAACATTAAAAAAATTCTTATCCTGGTTCATATACACTTGACCTTACATACTAGAAATTCAAACACCATTGCTATCTAAACAACACTGTATAAATAAATTATCTGATATTAAAAAGATTAAATTTTATCAGCTAAAATAATATAGAATAATATAGAAATTAAATATAGAAATTAAAATTATTTTGCCCATTACTATATTTCATTGGTTTTAAATGCATTCTGTTTTGTTTTGTTTTTTTCCACGAGAACATTTTCAGAGATTTCTTACTCAAATTTGGACTAGAAGTGAGTGGTGTTTTCAAAAGCATTTTACATGAACAGGTTTTATGCTATTTCAAAGGCGATGCATAAGACAAAGCTTGGAGATCGTGTCGGCCCACCAGGAAACCACCGTATAAGCTAGATAATAAAGCAGGGATTTATTTGGCAGCTATGGTGATATAAATGATAAAAATAACCATCACAAAGGCATTT
>NW_006443225.1:22313949-22319847 GCF_000325575.1 Pteropus alecto | reverse complement strand
ATTTTTTCCTTAACTTATATTTTGATTCTTTCATTGGTTTTATCATGCTAAGAGCCAACGATTCTAATTTTTCATCTTGATATTGCTCCCTCAGTTGGCTGTTAGTCATCCGTGATTTGAGATTTCGGCAGCATAATTAAAACTCAGAGCTTCCTGAAAGAGCCCAGTCCTAGCATCCCAGAGGACGTGGCGGACTTCCATCATTTGGTCAGTAGATGAGTGAATCAGCTGTTGTTCCACTGCTGAGATGCAAGGGGGGGGGGGAGGGTCTGCGATGTCGGTACCTACAGGTGGTTCTTTCCAGCCACGTGAGTCAGAAGCAATCCACTTCAAGAGCAGTGTCCCCATAGGCCTCCAGGGACTGCTGGGTATTGCAGTGGGAAGAAACTACACGGTGAGCAGACACATGCATCCTTTTCCTCTCCACTTTCCTCTGCTCGTGCCCGGAACTCAGGGAGTGGTACTACCCCCAAACCCTCTGGATCTCAGATGGTACGTGCGTCTCCGGTGCAAGCGTGAGCAGGTCCTCTTTAGCAGAGGGAAGTTGGAAGACAGGGTCAGCAATTCATGATTATGTTGCTGTCCCCTTCTAAGCCATACAATTGATTTCCAAAGGGCTAATTCTGGATGATTATATTTTCCATTGTTGTTTCTATAATAGGCATCTCCAAGCATTAGGAATGTAACTGAGAACGTTAAAAATTTGGTTAATTTAAACTGAATTCTCTTTGGGGAGCAAAAATAAACAAAACCAAGCCTATAAGTATCTTGGTAAAGATCTAAGGGAAATTGATTATATATAATCACGTCCCAATCTCTGATTAGTTTCATTTGCCATTACTGAAAGCTTAAATACAGGTGTTAAGTGCAGCTCTAAAATACAATGATAACTCTCCCCTGTCACGTGGTTCTGAGGCTGAGCGAAGTTTAAAGAATTATTCAAGCCAACCTGTTCTTCCTCATTCATATATCAGTGGGTCTTACTTCAGCACGTCTCTTACAAGGCCTGTTACTGGAGTCCCAGGTCAGGACTGAAAAAGTCAGACTGCAGTAATGAATTCACCGAAGTCTCGACATATGAGCATCTACATCAGATTTTTATAAATTACTGATAAGAAAGGCCAAATGGCATGAAGCAAAGACAAGAACTCGAAATTTAAAATGAAGACTATTTCTATCCCTGAGTCTGAAACAAAGTTTTAAGTGAGGTTACATGAGATGTTTTGGCCTTGGACCCATCATGGGTAAAAAGACAGAGCAGAACTCCATGAATCATCGGGGCAGCTACAGTTTCGACGTTTCCTGATAGAATCCCAGATGTGTGTTCTGCTATGTCTATCCCAGGTTGGTTGCATCGGACCTCCACACAGTGGGTGCTCTGGGGAGTTATGGATTTTCCTGACACCCCTGAAATCACACCACACACTTAGTCACTTTCATCCTCAGGGAACAATTCATAAACAAGAGTCTTCGGAACTAAATAATACTCCATCATGTAAAACATGATAACAAGGAAAGAAATGTTCATCGGATTGAATAAGTGCATGTCCTACTCATGTGATCCCTTTTAAGAGCTGTTTTAACGCAGACAAATCACTTAATCTAAGCCTCGATTTTCTCATCTGTAAATGGCAATGATACTGCAGATTTCACAAAACTAAATGAGAATTACGAGGTTGGGTACGCTTCACATGTCACGAACGTACACATGCCACCTTTAGGCATGTTTACGTACAGTTTTGATAAGAAAAGTACTTTGCTACTTTCAAGTACTCATTTTTTTCCAGCTTGGTTTTCAGGAGTGTTTTATTTCTCCAAGATGCCCATTTTTCAATCGAAGGTGCAGCATATAATTTAATATATCATCTCATCTCAAATAGCCTGTTTGCACTTGCTATGTACTTTTGGCACGACTGCACAGCGCTCCACTATAAACGTCACCTGTGATAGATACTGTTGGCTACCAGGCCACTGGCATCTCTGGCCCAGGCAGCATGTCACTAGGCAATCTTGCAGAGTGTTTGAGCAATCTACAGGAAGAACTTACTCAGCAGCAATACCAATTGCTTTTACTTAAAATCTAATTTGTATGATGAGTGCTTAAAGCAAGTTTTTTCTCTTCCCACCACATCAATAGCTTCCAAGAAGAAACTTCAGAGGCATAAAGAAAGGGAGATGAAGAGGCAGAAACTTAATAGGAAACAGTTTGGATATGAAAGGCCAATTTCTTCTTTAACTTCTGTGACTGGCAGATGCAGCCCATGTATAAGTTTGACTGTGGCAGTGAAAATGTCATCGGTTCTTTTTTCCTTATCTTTTTCTTCTTAAAACTACATTCTTCCTTAAAAGCAACAAGAGATACTCTCTGATACCAAAAACATAAGGAATACAGAATAAACAGCCACGTTTAGAGACTAATTCAACTATTAAATCTACAAGTAAGAAGGCTCTTTGAGCATATCTTCACAAGGAAAGATAGTGCTCTAAACTTAAAGCTTGCAAAGATGTAATTGCACAGCGTAAAGTCGTCAGGGGGCCACTCCGGAGTGCTGAGAAGGATAAAAGGAATAGTCACTGGTTGAGGAATGGAGCAAGTTATTGAAAGTGAGGCAGTCGATGAAAGTGCCCACTTTCTGGTTGCGGCCAAGTTTTAAAAGTGTGGTTCACAAGCACCGTGGTGCGTTTTGACGGTCAAGCTTGTCAAATGTACTCTTTTTAAAGTTTATTCTGTCACTACAAGATTTGCCCTACATTTTAAAGGACTTTCAATACCATCTTTATCATAAGACACTACAATAACATTTACCCCGTTTTCCATTACTTTTTCTAGCAAACGGAGAGCTCTGTGTATAATTCAAGTGTTAACATTTAGATCAGGTAGACTAAAGTAAATTAAAATACAGAATTTTAAGTAATTTCTTTAGTTACTTTTTACAACCCAAGATTGCTTCCTCACATCTAGGATTTATAGTCTAAAGCAAGAAGGTGGTTTCATGAACCCAGCAGACCTATTGCATCTATCTCAATGTTTGAAAGAGTCAGTGGTGTTTTAATAAGTGCTCGTGGAACCCATTGTTGATCTCATAATATAGTTGTTAAAAAATGGTATAAAATCATATGCCTTTAGTTTAGCATATATGCCAAGAGTTATTTCATTCTGAAATAAGGACTGTTATGTGTGATCATTGTTTAGGTTTAATGTTCAGAAAAAATAAATGCTTTATTTTTAAATTAAACTTTCTAGTTTATATTCAAGCTTCTTGTTTAAAATATAAACACTGTTTTTTTTACCTTTTTATTTCTTTAGAAAAAACTCAAACTTTGAATATTAATTGTAGTTAAAATGGTAAAAAGTACCCCATTTAGAGTGTACTGTATAGTCATTGTGTTTTTTGAATTAATATCCATTATCTATTCTCAGCATAAACTTCACAGTGCGCTTCTAAATTAATGCTGACTCTGCTTATCCTGCAAGATATTATATGGGTTTTCCAACCTTTTTTAAAAATTAGTCTGATAAAATTGATTAAGTTTTAACATTACAATCTATTGGAACCTATTCATGACTTGAAACATAATTCCTACATTAATTTCATATTACTACATTAACTCTGATTAGCTGAATAGCTGAGGGGACAGACAGAATAGTAGATAAGCCAGAAAATACCACTGATTTTAATCTGTTATTAAAAATTATTCTTAAATATACTCCAGTTCCCAGCTTTAGGCAATACTTTTAAATGAACTGAAAATAATCTATTTCTCCATTTCTTAGTGCTCTGGGATGCTTTTTTCCTCCTTCGATATCATTAATCATACTATGGAATCATACTAAAACTGTAGAAGACAGGATAATTAAATTGAATGCATATTGACACCAAGAATCTGTTTTAAAAATATGTCATTACTGATGGAGACAAACTGTCCTTTTTGAAGCCGAGCTCTTTACCAGAGTCTCATCCATCACACAAGAGAGGCCTGGGTGGTTGAGTGGTAGCGGGTGGGAGGCAGGTGATGATTGTGGTGAAATCCAGGCTCACAGATTCAGAAGTGATGAGATAGGAGTTGTTTGGCTGTCCCAGGTTCTCCCACAAAATAAGAAGGAATAAGACCAGAGGACTCCAAGAGTGGTTACGCAAAAGCTAGGATAAGACCGAGCCTTCTCAAAGCAGTAGGAAGGTAGTGGCTCCACCACAGTCCTTCCCGGACACTGCCAGCACACTGCCACCGTCCCTTCTGAAAAAGGGATGGGCACGCCTCCTCATTATCAGAGAGTACCTCATAGTGAGGGCCAGAGGTGCCTGTCCCATGGCTCGGGAAGACGACTGCCCATTCCGACATGCAGCCGCTGGCCGTGCTGGAGGCGCAGCGGCCCGCAGCCATCTGACAGTCCTGTGCTGCGCAAGCTCTTTACTCTTGAAGTATTTTCGCATTTGTGGTCTTTCATTAATGGCCTGCATTCATTTACTCAGGTCTGGCTTCCTCTCCAGACTTAGCTGAAGGGTGTCAGGGGCTACCTTGTCAGTTTTGTCTTCTTCTCTTTCTTAGTTTCTAGCATAATGTTTGACTCAGAAGAGGTATTAAATAAATGCTATTGACTTAAAGAAAGAGTCACTGACTCCAAGTGTCTTTCCTGCTGCTTGCTGGGGCTGTCAGTACAAACTTCTGAATCCCTAAAGAATCATACCTAGGGCAGGCTTCCCTTAGTTTCAGATTCTCCTTGTAGGAAGTGTAAACTAGCTTCCTATTATTAGCTTATTTCAATAATAGTAAATCGTAGATTAAAAACAAAAGTCAGCTTATTCAATTGGATGCTAAAAGACTGAAGTTTACTGAATTGCTACAGTCATATCTTTCAACTTGAAGGCACTACCCTAAAATTAAATAATGACGTTAATCGTTCACTTATTGAGCACTCTCAGAATATTTTGCATACATTATCTCATTTAAACGAGCCTCATCAATGCATTTACAACTTGGCGTATGAAAGAAGCGAATGAGAAATGATGGAAATATAACATGGGTTGCTCTTCAGAGGGTTCACGGTGTCTGGAAAGCTGTGTGCATATGTAGGTCATCATGAGAAAACAAACAAAAACATGGCGTTTAACCACTGATTGCGAACACATAGAGCGCCCAAAGTGCGATGTGAAATATTTCCTTGCTTTTCCCATTAAGTCACATTTCTGTGCACAGAATCCTCCTCAGAAATGTGCCTAGGAATCTCTTCCATTGTCTCTGTCCCTGTTGTACTACCGCCAAGTTCACCTGTGTCGTCCCTTCCCCACCCGTGGCCAGTCCTAGAGAGAGCCTTTCTCCTTCCTGCAAGGACACAGGTTTGGCCGTGCAGGAGGAGAGTCTGGGACATCGCGGCACTCCTGCTACAGCAAGGCAAGTCCTGTTGTTTGCACTGTTAATAGCGAGGCTTTTTTGATGCATCGTTATGCTAAAAGCTTCTCCTTAACACTGTCACCGAACTCCTTTCCATGAGTGTGGAAACGAAAGAGAAAAGAGAGAGAGTGTGTGGTCACGTGCACGCGGCCACTCGTGAAGACGCGCTAAGGCCCGGGGACCAGGGCAGGCGCCGGCAGCCCCGCGACGCCTCTCCTGTGGCGCCCAGGACACGGTCCGTAAAGGGGGTCACAGGGGTGGACAAAACCTTACAGAGTGAGAAGCACCTTAATGAATTCCATGGTTGTTCTTAGGAACATGGCAGACTGCACACAGAATTCAAGTTCCGTGATGTGAACTAGCTCGCACAACCGGGGAGCAGGGACATCGGCGCAGCCACGTGCGAACACAGCGGCTGGGCCACGTGGTGGTGGCGTGAGCGTCACGGCGCGTTCACGCAGACCCGGACGGCGCAGCCCGGCACTGCCGTGGACCCTGCTGCAGGCC
>NW_006443225.1:22280583-22313599 GCF_000325575.1 Pteropus alecto | reverse complement strand
CGCGCGCATGCGCTCTGCTCACCGCTCAAGTCGGCCACGGCCCGCCACTCGCGCTCCCGCCTTCGGTAGACAGGGTGCTGCTGTTCCCTCAGTTGCCCTCGGGGTGGTCGCCGAAGGGCACCCTGCAAGCTCAGGGGCGCAGGGGTCGGTCCAGTGGTCCTGCCGCTCTGGAAGGAGGACGCGTCCATGGCACGCTCCCGCCAGGTGACGCCCAGGCGTTTCTGGCCGATGGAGGCGCGAGGGATAGACTGAGACGCGGGAACAGGTATATATTTCAGTGAAATATTAAGGATTGAGATTCATTAATGCAAATATATCTAAGTCAAAATACTTTTAAAACTCTTGAAATTCTTGCCAAATGATTATAATGCCGTAATTGAATATTGCCCCATAAAATGATAGAATATCATAACAAACAACATCTACATACAATTTTATGTGTTATATATGAACCTATATACAATCCCATTTATAGTAAAATATTTTTTATGAAAACTAAAGTGGAAATATTTTTAAAGCAATACATTTTTCAGCACGTGCGGACACGGGTGTGGGCTCGGATGCCGGCGCCCAGCGATGCCAGCTGTGCCGCGGGCCACGGGCCGCCCCCAGCTGCGCATCTGAGCCGCCCCACACCTGGTCTGGAAACAGGAGCCACGCCTTAGTGCCGAGTCCCTGAGCCCAGGCCGCTGACCGGTACCATCCGGGACCTGTCTGGAACCGCCGCGGAGCAGGAGGTGAGTGGCCGAGCCAGCGACGCTTCATCGGCCTTCGCAGCCGCTCCCCAGCCCCACCTCAGATCCTCAGGCACCAGAGTCTCATGGGAGCACCGGTCCCTGGTGTCACAAAGGTTGGGGACCACTACTTTAGCAGGTGCTATGGCTCTCGAACCAGTGCCGCTGAGCTGGGTCCCCAAGTGGACTTCGTCTCAAGGCGCCCTGGCTGTTGGTGGTGTCGGTGGTGGGACCTGGGGCTGAGGGCCTCAGGGCGGCGCTGGCTGGCCCGGCGCCCTGCCACGTCGGCGCCCCCTAGAGCCGCTCGGAGCGCAGCACCAGCAGAAAAGACGAGAGAGGCAGACAGAGCTAGTCTCTGAAGGGATGTCCCACTGTCCCACTGCTTTTGCTGTGTCGTCATCCATGGGTCACCGTGGCGGGCTAGTTTACAGGTACTGATGCCTGCAGGCTGAGGCGTGGGGCCGTAGAGGCCGCTTGCCCACTGGGCGTGTCCCCTCCTGTGCTGCCATCCAGCAGCTTCACCCCCTTTTGCTTCGTAGTCAGGTAGCGCAGGGACTCGCCGAGCCCAGACTGCTCTGCGGTCACCGGAGGGCGTGACAGAGCGCAGAAGCCCGGGTGTTCCGTGGGCCCGAGAATGGACATTCTTAAGGTCTTCGAAGGTGACGCCCGTGCCACGGGGCCACTGCTTCATGCAGGAAGAGTCTCACATGTTTTTCAATGGTGTTAATGTTCTAAATTAGTACTAATTTTTGTTTGAGCTGTGGTTACAAAGTTGTGTAGATTTTAAATGATCCACACAAGCCTGGTTTTCCCCTAAGCTCATATTTTTAGTGCTTGATTTTCAAAAAGAATTTTTTAGGAATGCATATGTTTCACTGAAATATTATTATTTGTATCAGAAAAATATGTATTAAAATATTTTGAAAAAATATATATCTTATGAATGCTGAGTAGACACATGACAATGAAAGACCATAATTTTATTTCTAGCTCTGTGAGACTAAAATGATTAATTCAGGGAATGTCAATAGCAGCTATCATGATTCTAGCAAAGACCTTTCTTTTTTGCCATTCAAGAAAATAAATCTGAGACATAGCAATAGTTGACTCCTCTTCTAACAGACTTACATCTGTAATCACTTTGGAAAATGCAAGGACTGAACAATTTTAAGGAATTTTTCCCCTCTTGTAATCTTGTTTTATGTACAAGGTATTTGTAGTCATTGCTCGTTGACAGTCTTTGAAGCTATATTCTTAGAATCTAGCATTGGGCATACAAGAGTAAAATTTGAAAACAGCATTTCTAATTCTTTGTTTATAAGTATCTTCAAGTTCTCCTAACCTAGTCTTTTTCTGACAGGAGGCCTATAGTGACTGTATCCCTGGAATGAGGAGAAATACTGCATTCATGTCTCAGCCCACTTTTTTTTGTGTGACCCTGTTTGGGACGGCTTGGGCTGCTGTAATAAAATACCACAGACTGGGCGGCTTATAAACAACAGAAATTAATTTCTCACAGTTTGGAGGCTGGAAGGCCAAGGTCAGGGTACCTGCGTGGTTGAGTGAGGGCCCTCTTTCAGGTGGAAGATGTCTCATTGTGTCCTTACCTGGTGGAAGTGGGGAGGCAGCTCTGTGCGCTGTCCCCTTACAAGGGCACTAACCTCATTCATGAAGGTGCCACCCTGGTGACCTAACTACCTTCCAAAGGTCCTAACTGCTAGTGTCATCACCTTTGGGGCTTTGGATATCAACGTATGAATTGGGGGGCAGGGCATAGCAGACCTATAAAGACCCTATAAAGGCCTTCGCCAGCACTGCTATTGTATCGCTGTGAAATAGAATAATAAAACAGTCTCTTTTGTCTTGATAGCAGGCATCGCATATTAATCAGGCAGGATTTTTTTCTTCTTTTTGTGAAGGTAGTTTGGCTGGGCAGGCGCAAGAGGGGTTGAGATGAAATCTTCGTTGTAGAGTGTGCTGATGTTATATAGTTATCACCTGTGAAGATGAGCTAGGAAATTATGAAATTTCTCTTTATGTGACATCAGATGACTCCGAGTTTGCTGAGAATTTTTAGAATAAGAAATTTAGAGTAGCATAGAAAATAACCTTGCTTTGACTAAAAGCATACATTAGGATGTAACCCACTAAGATATTTATTTTTATAACTAAACATGATATGAATATTTTTGTGAAATATCTTTAAGAGTGATTAATTTTTGCATATATTTGTAATATAGCAATCAAAGTTATACTTGTCTCTTCTGGGCTGTCTGTTGCACTTGCTTATGTGGTGCCTATGGGGGTCAAATGCAGGGTCATTCTAAAATAATTGAACATTTCAGAAACGTATTACATATGAATATAAATGTGAATATTAGCATGCACCAAATTACAAAGCTACCAATGTATTTCTCAGTTTTGTTTGTAGCAGTTGCTGGACTTAGTTTTGCAATTCAGTGCAAGGATCATCATGTACAACAAAAGGAGAAAAAATCCCTCCAGACGGAAATATCATTATCATCGGTACAAAGACATGAGTCAGACAGGGCACATCTGAAAAAGACCAAGCCTAGTGTGTTCAAGTGTTTCTGAGGTACTTGAGTTGAATTTGTGTCACCACTCACTCAGGTCCTAGAAAATCTACAAGGAATGCATCCTGTGAGCGAGGTGACCCTCAGCCCACTGTCTGCTGCAGTCTCCTTGGTGGCTGAAGGTGACACCTTATGGGCAGTACCTATGTCTGACCTTGAGAGTCAGAACAAATCAAAGGGCACTTCTGCTGATATTTTCAGAGTTAAATAGAAAATTAAAATACTCTTAAGGTCACGTCCTCCTCAATCATGCTGTTAGATTTCCTTTAAGCAGGAGTCAGTCACCATCACGTCACTTTACAGGGAACAGAAGAGCCAGTCTGTTTGAACAAATTAGGGGTTCCCCAGAACATAGTGCATTTTTCCTGCAATGTAGGAAACACAGGGCTGTGCATTTTGCTGAGAACATGATGACCAGAACCATGTGTCTAGTTAGAATAACTAAGGTTTTCTTCCTGCAATGTAGAATGTCACAGACAACTTCACTATGCAGGAGATTGAGGCTCAGCTTCTCTTCCTCAGAGTGTGGGGGTTTAGTCTTCCAGGGAGCTAGATTGGGCATTCTGTTTAAAATCTTGCCTTCTGTGAGCAGGGATAACCAATGTCTAGATACAAAGCCATGGAATTTAGCCTTATGTGGTAAGAACTCTGTACCATATATTCTTTGTAGCCTTGAGACAATGAGAAAGCAAATTGTAACTGGTTTCCACTATCAACAGTGCATGAAATAGACTAAGACACATTCCTTTACAGATTGATGGTGTCATGTGACCCTAGAGCACATTTTGAGCATTTGAAGATTATTACAGTAATGGTGATTTCTTTATAAATTAATTTTCACATGTTCACACATAAACCAGTTACTGTAATATAATTATGTGTAACTACTGCGTTTTATATTAAGTATTAGTATTGCTTATAGAAAGTTTCAGAAGATGGCGAAGGTAATGTTGGCTTTAATTTGATCAATACCTAACAAATATTTCCCAACCAGACGACCCTTCTCCTCTCTCCTCCCAGGCCTTTCTGTTAATAACAGCTCCTCTTACACTCCCCACTGGAAAATCATCAACGCTTAGTCTGCGGATCATTGCTAATCTTTCTCAAAATTCTCTCCTTATCCAGGTGTATGATTTCTAACCTCTGTGTAGGTGACATCAACATTTTTATCTTAGTATCTCTCTGCTAACATCCCGTCCCATCTCTCTTAAATTCCTTCTATATTTTAGAGTGTGATATTTCCTCACTATCTCGCATTTGAAATGTCCAAAATGAACTCATTAGTGTCTACTCAAAATCTGTTGTTTCTCCTGATGTCTCTGCTTTTCCCCCAGATGCTCAAATATGAACTATCACAAGTTTTTTGGTATTCTAATTTAATAACTAATTCTCTTTTTTAAAATTTTATTTGCAAGGTGTTTTGGGATCTGCTAAACATAGGGTGCCTTTCCAGTCTGGGCCAGATTCTGAGTATATTTTCTTAAAGAGACGAAAAGTTCAGTTTCACACACCCCTTAATCCCAATCAAGTCCGCGTCCACAAAGGTCTGGATGTCACTCTCACCCCTCAGGCCTTTGCCTGAGGAGGACAGTTCATGGTCAAAGGCCCAGGCCACTGAGTTAGAACACTTTCTCCTGTGACTGGAATAGAAGTAAGGGTGATGATCTAGGGTTTATAGGTGACATTCAGCAGAGAAGAGGACATTTGCTCTCTTGGTATTATTGTGCCTGGAGTAGAAAATGTGGAATTATTGTGAAATTTATTTCAACTTTTTGTTGTTGTTGTTGTTGTGGGGATAAAAAATAAATACTTTCTCCCTAATCTAGTTTTGGGACTTACACATCCAAAGACAAAGAAGGCAGGATACCTAAACAAAGGAATTAGAGGCTGGTTCTCATTAATCCTAATTAGAGACTTGTGGGGGAAAGTCTCAGACGTTTGGTTACTTTCTTGAAGGTGACAGTTATCTGTGAGGGTCCTCTATCCTCTTGAAATGAAGCGAAGATCTTGGAGTGGCAGCGTCTGAGGTTTCAGGCCTCCTTAGGGTATGTTCCAAAAGATCTTCAGTGGCGCGGTGTGGTCGTGTTTCCCTTTCTTTCCACTCTGGTCGCTCCTGCATCTGGAATCTTCTTGTCCCGAGTGTTCCTGCTGCTCACCTCTCCCACAGTTTTACCACATTCACGTTTTCCCATTGTACTTTCAGACTCACTTCCAGCCTCAAAATCCTTCAATATTCAGTGCTCTTCCTACCTTCTTAGACTGACAAGTGGAACCCTCTCAATCATGATCCTCCTTGAACTCTTCTTTGGATTTTCCTAAACACCAATATTTATCGCTGTAGCCAATTCCCCTTCCCCACATATTCATTGTATATCCTTCTGTGATGTTGCCCATGTGTTTGCTTCACTTTCAAGGTGCACCTTAAGTGCTACCTTCTCCATGAGGACATTTCTAACCTGACACATACCTTTCGTCCTTCCTATAATGCGATTGTCTTTATTTCTTATTTCACCCTTAATTTATTAGAACATAAAACATACAAAGTGAAGTGCTTCAACTAATCTTTAAGCTATTGGACAATGGGAAATATGTTTTGTATTTTCTGTTGTTTTTTTTTTCTGATATGACAAACATGGCATGTTTGATTCTTGGCTAATATTTATTAGTTGATCAGTACTTTTAAAAATTACAGATGGCTTCTCAGGAATGGAAAATTAGGGCACAGTTTTTTTTTTTTTTGTCCTGCTGTGTTTATTATATGTTTATCTTTATCACTAACACAAAAAGAGCGGAGGAAAGGAAGTTTGTACCCAGTAATAAAGCACCTTTTTAATTAGCAGGTTATGAATATATTTGCATTCTCTCCAGTGGCACTGCAAAGACCTTCGCTTACATTTGAACTTCATATGCTTGTTAATTTAAAGATATTTATGAATAGTATGATGGCATTCTTGTCTTATATCTATTGCTTTTGTCTCTCCACGTTTAGAAGTGTGTTTTACGCTTTTGCTCTCTAAGTTAGTAAGGCTGTTTTATTTCCTGCTCTAACCATCATTTGAGTGAATGGGGTTGCCTTTATCCAACATGGATCCTAATAGACAATATTTAGACTTCTTTCTACCTGCCAAAATAACCATAAAAGCTTTTAAACTTTGATTATAAACTCTTTCTGATTTTCTGTAGTAAAAATTAAACATTGCTAAATAACTTTTTTATAGGCAAACACCTAAAATAACAATCTCAATCTGTGCTGCATCTTTTTTATTTAGAGTCTACATTTCCAAGAGTGAAAAATTTTTACAGATCAGCAAATAAGTCTTCTAATAGGTCAAATGAAGGTAGTGACAGAAAATATGAATATGACTGAATACAAATAAAAATAAAATGATATATAAACAAAAAGCATGCTGACCACTTAGGTCTCCTTTATGTCCATTATGTGATTTTAAAAGGCACTGATATGGGGCTGTGGGCTCCCTTGTAAGGTGGTATGGGAAGATTCTGGCAGTGCGCTAGTAGTAAGGCTAATATCCATTTCTGACCTGTGTGGTTCATGAGGCTTTGTTGCAGTTGTCTGAAAAGCAAGTCTGTGATTTTATGAGAAAGGTTTTCTTGAAGGGTTGATGCTAGTGTTCCCGCTGTAGTTCATAAAATATTTTTGATATGTCATATATAACAAGATATTTGTGAGAATGCTTGATATATTTTTAAATTGAAAAGTGACTTCATATCAAAGACTCTATTTTCCCAAATTATTTTTTCGTAGTAAGTGTTAATGCCTACAATGTGTCTAAGTCCCATGGGCTAGTGTAAGTTATTAACGCTGTTCCTCCAAGTGGTCCCCTTTCCCTCTTGCAGTGGGGTCAGTATCACCTTGTTCAAGTACAGACCCATGTGCCTCGCCCACTAACTTCTGAAGGGAACACCTGAGTTGAGAATTGGGAATCGACCTTTATATGAAGCAGCGGATGATTCTTATTACCCTACGATTTGAGAATTATTGGATTAGTGATTAAAAACATGAGTCATTAGAAGCATACAACTTAATTGGAGTCTCATTTTATTTATAAGCATGTCATTGTTATGAGGCAAATTAACCTCTCTATGCTTCAGTTTCCTTGGCATATTCAGACTTGGTGAGAGAGAAAACAATAGAATCTAAATTATATTGTTTTTATGAGGATAAGGAGACAGCACAATAAAGTGCTGAACAGAGTTCCTGAAATATTCTGATACATATAAGGTCCTAAGAGCTGTGTTAATTAGCAGAATTGTAATGGTAAGCTAAATATACCCAGATCCTTTTATCTGGATCTTAAAATCTGGTGGAATTTAAAAATTCAGTAAGAGTTCAACAAATATTACCTCTTCTCAGAATGATGATGATGACTGAGGCCTAAATATCTAGAGGAAAAATAAAGTAGGATGAAATGCTGTCAGAAAACTATTTTCTAAAGGAAAAAGACAGATCGAAGCAGAGAGAAGACTGTTTCCAGGGTCCATCTATCTTTTCAAAGCTTCATACTTCGCGTACTTCTGGCAGCCTCTTCCTCCCGGTAACTTGTGTTTTGTGTAGAGGCTGCTGGGTCTCATCATAGTGACCCAGCAGTGATAAATCTGGATCATGCATCCATATGCACACATCCTGAGAGTTTTAAGTTTAACATAATTATGTGGCTATTATTTTTCTCAGTAGAAATGATGCTCTATTTTTCTTCATTTCACTCTTCATAATTTTCCCTTTATTATCTTTCTGTCCCTAGGTTTACAAAGAATCTGTTGTTGCCCACTGACTAGAGTGATGAGTAAATGAAACAAGATCTTCACGGTCATGAGCCTAATGTTCCAGCGGCTGAGGATCAGCATGGTACAGAGAGTAAGTAAATACACACACAGCACAATGCATGAATCAGCAAAGAGTTTCATTTCCGGTAGTGATAAATGCTGTGAACAAATGAGGCAAGGTGAACTCAGTGAAAGTGACGGGTAAGCTACTTTAGAGCATCAGGAAAAGATTCTGGGTAGGTACCCTGCCCAGACGGATAAATTAATTGAAGAAGTGAGTCATTTAATGGGATGAAAAAGGGACTTTCAGTCATGTGGTCAACCCTCAGTGGAAATGAACTTGTCTTCTGTGAAGAAGGCCAGAGTGACTAGAACAGAATGAGCGCGTGTGGCCTGAGAGGTAGCCAGGCGCCAGGTCATGGGTGGTCCTGAAGGCCACACAGGAAGGTCACATATCACAAGTTCTCATTTTTTCCAAGGATCAGGCGTAGCCATTAGAAAGCTTGAGCAGTGGAGTGACGTAATCCGACTCATGCTTTTGAAAGGAGAGTATGGCTGCTGTGTAGCTGGTGGGGCGGAATGAGAAGGGGACGGAGGAGCAGGTGCCGTGTGGGGACTATGGCCGTAGTCTCAGGGAGGGGTGACGCGGCATGGATTCAGGTTTAACAGAGAAGTGGATGAAGGGAGCATGTTGGAGGTGGGGCCAGGGAGACCCACCGGTGGACTGAGCGAGTCACATGCGGGAAAGGGAGGGATCCACGATGACCCAGCTTCGGGGAATACACAAGTGGTTCAATAGGACGGAGCAGTTATTGGGACGCGGAGGGCTTGGAAAACCAGTTTGACCATCGTAAACCTGAAAAGTTTGGAACTCGGTCCTGAGGTCCAGGAAAAGGTAAATCTGGGTGTCATCTCTACACAGGCTGTGACTGCTGTCATGAGATGTGAGGAGGTGACCTAGAGGGAGAGTGCTGGTGGGGAAGGTGCCGGGCACTGGGACATCTGCCTGGGTGCTAGGACGGGGCCCCAGGGAGGGGCGATGGACGAGGTAGGAAGGAAACCAGGCGTCTCGGGTCCCTCAGGGCAAGGGAAGTGTGCATTTCCAGAAAGAACTGACCATTCGCAGCCTAGAGAAGCGCTGCTTTTTCGGAGCCGGGAGCAGGGAAGCCTCCTTGGGGAGGTTGAAGAAGGCGGGGAGTGGGGAGCGGGGAGAACAAGTCTTTCCGGGGAGCTTTGCGTGAAAGAGGAAGAAGAAAATGGGGCAGTGACCAGAAGGGATGTGAGGCTGCGTGACAACTCCTTTTCAAAGAAGGATCATGTTAAGTTATGTTGTGTGCCAATTTTAATGATCCAGCTGAGAGAGAAAAAGAACTTGCTGATGCAGGAGAGAAAAAAACATAATTTCAGAAGCAATATCCTAGAGAAAAATGAACAGGAAGGGAACTGAGCACAGAGCTGGGTCTGGGAGCTCATCTGCTGCTGTCCCCAGACTTCCTGGGGCAGAAGCAGCAGGGCCGACAGAGTCGGTGCAGGTGTCGTCAGAGTGCAGTACATGGATGCTGGCGATGTCGTGAGGGGACAGTAGGATGCGAGAGGCTCTGTCCTGGGAGATCGGGTGGTCAAATACATGCCCACAATGATCTCTGTAGTTCGGATTGTGTGAGCGCCTCATCAGGGATGCTTCTGGTACAGATTTTGGCGATTTTACCTGCTTTCATTACCCGGCAAGTTATTTTCTGGCCCCGCACTCCGATGGTGCAGAGGCACAGATGTAGTTTGCCTCGCTGCACTTCCCCTCCCTGCGGTCACATGTCTGCAAGCTGCTCGTGCAGACTGATACAGCCTGTCATTTTTTCTGACACCATTTAAATCATAGCAACGGTTTAATAGTTTCCTAAAAATGATGCTATCATTAATTCGCTTCCTCAAGGAGCAAGTTCTATTTTAAGGAACATGTTGTGTTCAAAAGATATAGAATATTTGTGTATGAACAAATGAGAGTCATGTCTCCTTACGTGAGACTCAGTGATCTATCCGGCTCAGATGAGACCACATCAAGGAAAGTGTCCCGGAGTGGCGGCCACCATTTTAGTCTCAACACTGGCAGACCATAGTTCATGTCCCAGAATCACCAGGCTCTCTGGACTTGAGAACATTTCTTAACCACTGTTTCCTAACTCTCCCATCCAAAATAAGGATGCTACCTCTCTCTTTCATTAGAGAGACATTTGATGATTAAATAAGAATATGCACAAAGCAGCACATGCAGGCAGCACCTGGCATGTTGCATGGGGACCATTTTATCTTTGTTCTGTGGTCATTAACATCACTGCAGCTGCTAGAAAACATCTGAACGTTTATTACCTATCAAGTTATAGTCTAAACTTTTTAATATTTAAATTCTACAAGTGTGTGTATGCATGTCTGTGTGTGTGCATATGTGTCAGTCACTGTAGCAGGAGGGGTGGGCGGGACCCTAAAATCAGTGGGTCACACGTGGGAATCTGAAACTAAAACCAGGTGCTGTTTGGTAAGGGGAAGTCGGGGCCGATGCAGAGAAGGCAGCAGATAGGCCTGTTTGGCTTCATTTTCATAATGAGTGTTCCTGTGGGCTTTTATTCTCCTAAGTAACTAATGATAATTTCATATTTCTCTAATTGTGTAACCAAAAATATGTGCAAATGCAATCTCTTGGCCAAGTGATGGATAACACAACAGAAAAGACTTTTAGGTGATAATTTAAATACAGTTGTTTGAATACATGCCTGTTTCAAAGTATAATAATAGAAGCATCTTTGGGAGTTCTTTTCAAACAAGTTAAGAATTAACACATAGCTTTATATTGTAAAAAGAAACGACAATAACATATCAAAATTCTACAGAATACACACTTATAGTGGCATCTGAAATACTCTAAAATTCTATTTAATAAGTAATAGCAATAAAAATGATATATGTATAACTACATATAAACCATATATACACTATATATGAATTACATAATCAGCTTTATTTTACATTGTTTCTTAGAGTTATTTAGATAATTTATCCTTTATTTACAGATAGTAATATTGATATATTAACTAATATCAAATATAATCCAGATTTCTGCATAAATGTAGCTACAAATGCATAATAATTATAATGATCAGCCCTTGGTGTTAATGTGACTCAGGTGTTTCCAGGTCGTTTTTTATTGCGCTGTCTGACGCACAGTGAAGCGCTGACCTCCTGTGTGGCTCTAAAGTCGGACACTCTGATCATAGAAGGGACACTTTCAGCTGTTGAGATTTGACCCAGCACTCAGCATTTATTCTCCTAACGTTAGATGATATCTGTATACCCAAGTGAAAGAAATGTTTTGTTTCTTAAGTTGTTTGGATTTTTTCATACATTATTTTGATTGCATCAATTAGCGAAAATCATAAAAATACTAAAAGTTGTGAAATGAAGAAAGAATGAATTAAGGCAACATTTGGAAATCGTTAGATCTGTTTCTGGAACTTTTATAATATAAACGGATTTTTGCTAAGCAGGATAGTTTTTAGCTAGTATAATATGTGAAGATCATATTTCACAGTATTTTTATTTGACAGAAGAGCAGGAAAAGTGTGTACACTTATTATATTTGGATATAATCAGATCTAATTTGTCATATTTGCAGATGAGACTCCTGATTTTCGTTATTTTCGATTGGGCAACAACCCAGGGCGGTTTTTAGCCTGGCCTCTGTGATTTACAAAGATATGGGGAGCGGACTCGGTCTAGTCCGATGACTCCTTTGCCACGGTTTATGCAGCATGCCCTGGTGTTCGCCCCAAGGCCTCAAGGCAGGAGAGATGCTGCCTTCCCCTGCCACTGGAAGGGGGTGAGGCCTCCCCAAGGCTGCAGCTGTCTTTCACAAACAGAGGGTAGGGCTGGGACAGCAAGTTCTCCCTGAAATCTGAGCCAGGCCCCACAGAGCACCTTCTGCTGGAGGCCGGCCAGCAGACCTCCGGGTAGGTTTCCCCAGAAGCAGATAAGGACCATGTCCCTCTGGCTAGCACAGAAAGCCATGCCTCTGTCTTGTCAGTCTAAGGAATCACAAGACTGCTTGAAATGACTGGATGGCCACATCATCCACTTACTTGTGTAAACAGGGAATTCCAACACATGGAACCCCTCAGCTCAGATGGAGTACTCATCCTGGAAGTAGCCAGGGAGCAGAGCGAGACAGGCACTCACTCGCGTAAAGATGCTCGCTGAAGGTGCTGCCCGTGCTCCACCTGGTGCGCCCGCTGGGCGTATGGTGCTGGTGGCGCTGCCAGGAGCACAGCGAGGGAGTGATTAGAGCCTGCGTGGTCACGTGACGCTCGGGACCGCTCGTATACCTGAAAGGACAGCAGTCAATATGCCCCCCGCCCCCGGCAGCAGCCTGCCTTGGAGCAGAAACGTAGGTGGAGGCAACCTAGCTAAAGCTCTGGCGGCAAGGTGATGGGACCCGCTGTGGAAAGCGCTGACTCTGGCGTCCAGCGTGAAACTCCCATCCCAGACGGATATATTGTGCTGGAAGGGTTCTTACTTGGAGGATTTATGATAAAAACTTCAATCTGGTCTAATATTTGTCCAATTAAATCAGTTATAGGCATATTGGCTGAAAATCAACCTTTACATTAGAGAGCAATATTTTTTTTAAAGGATTTGGCTAGAAATGGAAGTTCCAGTGTTTTATTTTATTTGGACTAAAGGAAGTAAATACAGAAGGAAAAGATGGAGGAAATAAATAATTGGACAAAAGGTAACTTTTCCTTCAACAAGCCGTGTTGCAGTGCATTGAACAATGTCTTGGTCTCATAAAATCATTTCGTAGGATCCAGGGTTGTTCATTTATTCATTCACTGAACAAGTGTGTATCCTGTGCTTTCCTTGTGCAGCCCGTCAGTGATGAAGCCCTAGGGGGGAGAAGCAGCCTCCGGGAGTCCACACTGTCAGTGAACTGAAATCTAAGCCATACAAACAGAGCGATGCGACTGCGCTTAGCGGGGTTGTGTCGTCTTCATCAGAACAGTCCGGCACAGGGGAGCGCCCCAAAGGGCATTCAGCCATCTTGCCAAGTAATGCAGTCCTTTCCCTCTCAAGAGCTATTGCACGACTCTTCCTTGCTCTTCCAACGCCCTATATTTCTCCCCTCACTTTCACATTATAATTTTGACTCATATTTTACATGGAGGATGGAAATCTTTCCAAAAGATGCCCATCATCTTCTCCTGACCAAATCTACAAACGACCTGCATCTGCCAAGAGCTTCTTCCCTGTTTTATTGGACAAAGAGGGGGCCTGGTCTTTCTCTTGGCAGTGGTAGATCGTTCCCTTTATGCAGCCTTCTCTATGATTTGGCCTCTTTGTTTCTTTTCTCTCTTCCTACATCGTTAATAAAGTTATAATCATTTTAAGTCGCACTGGGCAAAGCTGGTGAGACTGTGCAGGTCCTACGGCAGTGGCTCCCCTTGCCTCAGGCCCTCTGGAGCACTACAGGTAGAAGCTTCACATGATAACGTGTAACACCTTCCATCATATGATCAAACAAATAAGCAGATGTGCAAACCCTCCTGTACCCCACATGCCCATTCCATTCCTTTCTAGTTTCCTTCATATCTCAGATTCTTACAGTAATTTTCTACATGTTTTTTCCAACCACTTCCTTATCTCTCATTTACTCTTCAAAATGCTCCAATCAACTTGCCTCCTTTGCAGTGCCATCCTCAGAAATCAACAGATCTAATTCATGCCTCTCTGCCTCACATCTGAAAGCTTCCTTCTTGGAACTCTGTTTTAAATTCACTTTCATGATTGATTTCAGAATTTCCTGGATTTTTTCCTAAGCCTTCCTCATTACATTATTTCTCAGTCTCCAGTGCTGGCTCCACGGCCTCTCTCTGACCTGAGAATTCGGTTCTGTTCTCTTTCCTCCTCCTCCTCTCTTCTTTCTTCTTGAGTTACATGGTTTTTGTTAACCACATATGTACTAATAAAACAAAATTTAAATTCTCAGTCTAGCCTTGTTGTCTTGGCATTTGCATTTGAATGCTTTATTGGCAGCTTAAACTTAATGAGTCCAAAGTTAATTCTTCCCCATCTCAATTAGAATTCCATGCGACAATTGGTTTTGTAGTAAACAATTTGAGAGTCATCTAGAATCTTCTCTTTTCTACTCTCACAACCTTAATTCATCTGTAATTCTCAGTGGTTTCTTCTTTCACACCCATGGAAATCTGAGCTCTGTTTTCCCCTTCTGCTGCCATATTTGCTCAGGCCACCACTGTCTCTCACCTGAATTACCGAGATGAGCTCCTGCCATTTGTCTCTACTTCCCACCTTTCCTCTCCAACCTTTCTCAGAAAAGCAAAATGATTTTCTTAAAACATGAATTATTTTCTATCCCTGAATAAGACGTTTCAAAGAACATAAAATCTATTCTATGGTTTACAGTGATCTGAATGGTGTGGCTTCTGCTTTCATCGCTAAACTGTTCTTGGTTGGCTACTCTCTCACGTTCAGACTCCTTGGCTGCTTCTCAGTCGCTTATTTCTACTCTATCGTTTAAAGACCTTTGCAAATAGACATCCTTTTTTCCTATGATATTCTACCCACTTTTTCATCGTACAGTTGCCTCCTGCTTATCTCTTAAGGTTGGACTTAATTGCTTTCTACTCAGGTTTTTACCTGGCTGTCAAATACAGATTTGGTCTCTTCTGTCATTCCTTATCTGTCCTTTCTCTTCATGTTATGTATAATTTTTAATTATATTGTAACTATTTGATTACTTATCAATTTTTATGTCTACTAGAAAGTAAAACTTAGGTTAGAGACCATTTTTGTTCCGTTTACAAAAATATGGCAAATTTTTGCCACAGTAGGTGCTTGATAAATAGATACAGAATATGTGTTTCTATTTCAGTATGGCAGACTGAGACTTTATCTCTTCTTTCTTAATACCCAATAAAAAATATGGAAGGAATTAAAACAAAAGAAACATGAAGATATTCCATTACTGAATACATTTTTCAACAAATGTCTGCAAAAGTAAAAGGAAATCACTGTTATAGATTGATTAGTGTGAGCAGAGGAGGCTAATCTAGAATATGAATGAATGTGGCTGCACTGAGGGAGAGAACCAAGGAAAGCAACAGCTTCGGCAAAGGGGGATGCAGAGATGTGAAACAGAGCCACAGAGTTCTAAGAAACGAAACATAGAATTAAAATTAACAAATAAAAATGCAGAAAGGAAGTTAATTTTGAGGGACTCTCCTAACATAGAAGAAAAACAAATAGCTGGGAAACATAATTTTAGAAAAAATATAGAAGACATTCAGGAATAATACAGGATGGCCTGTATTTCACTACTCATCAGAGAGATAGAAATTAGCAGAGACTGGAAGCCAGAGCTGTGTGCAGAAGAGACTCACGCCTAGGTCTAAGATTATAAAATGCCAGCATTCAAGTTTTTAAAAGTGAAATATCCTAGATTGAATATAAATCATCACGAGATAGCCATTAATAAATGTGAATCTGAATGACAACAAGTGTGTTTGTTATTTTAGTAAAAGCTAAAAAGTTGTGGAGAAAACCCCTCAGTAACGAAAAAGAAAAGTTCCAGTCTTGATTTCTATACCGAGCCAAAAGGTCATCAAACATGAAGACAAAACAGGCATTTTCGGACCCTTACATGTTAACTCTCATGAACCTATGTTACAGATTTACTGAATTAATAGTCTAGAAAAACAAGGGTGATAGACACAGAACAAGGAGAAGGGAAAAGGCAGAGAGATTCAACTTGGAGTCCATGATGACAGCCGTGCTGCAAAGCCGGGACAAATTCAAATCAGAGGAAGCGGAAATGATTGGTGGCCATGGAAGAGGACTTTAAGAAAAATTGGAAGATACAATAGAACAGATATTAAAATAAAAATTTGGAAAATTCAAAGGAAAGGTTAAAGGTGCAGAATTAAAAAGAAAAAATAATCTGAAAATTCATGAAGAAATTAGTAGAAGTAACAGTCTAAATGAGAATTAAAATTTGATTTCGGCTTTTTGGGGGGATAACCTTTTGCTTAATGGAGGTTGAAATTTAGTGTTTAATGCTACTATGTAATAATATATGTATTTCATTTTAGAAAATGTCTTTCCATATAAATATGCACTTTTAAATACTGATATCTACAAGCTTATAATTTTAATTAAACATCTTTATCACTTGGAAGTCACTATAGAAGTTTGTAAGACTGTTCTCTTGATATTCACCTTTTAGTGTATCATTATATTGTGGATTAATCACTTCTACTTGAAGGTTAGGTGGAACTTCCCCAGTTGGACAGTTAAATGTATTTTGAAATACAATATTTTTTACATTTGCATCAAGTTCCAAAAAACACAGCTGGACCTATAGTTTGAGCTTAGGAAATAGATCTACTATAAATCTGCATGGGAATGGAGATCTCTCTGCTTGTTTTAATTTTTGACAGCATGAAAAGTGTTTAAAGCAGCTTGACGTTACTTGTGATTCAAACAACACCGGTTGTTGTTAAAATGACTATTGCAGCATAAGCTCCACACATAAGCACCATTCTGCCTTTTAATTTATGTTGAATTCATTAAGAAATATTATCGTGTCTATAACCGATAGTGGTTGAGGCAATTATATTCATTCAGAAGAAATCGGTTTTGTTCCTGGGCTCAAAAAATCCCAGGGAGATTTTACCACCAAGTCATTTAAACTTTTGTAAAGTCGGGCAGGTCCAATTATGCAGCTTCTGTTTCTAACAAAAATTGACACAACTGACAGTAGTTAGGTTCATAAGAGCAAATGAAGCTCCTATTTACAGCAGTCGCAAGTTGTGGAGGTCAGATGTGTTTTCCACAAAGGGCCTGTGTGAGAATGACCGCGCGTATCCGCAGGCTCCACCCACATTGCACTTTCACAAGTTTCGTAACTTTGTCCGACTTGTCCTTTTTCTACTACACATGCGTATTTGTCACTATCGTAATATATTTTCACAGATTGCCCTTCTGGTGGTGCCGAATTCATGTTTTCTCAACGTCTTTGAAAATATTCTTACCTGTCCACAGAGACTGTTCCTATAGGTTGATTCTTCAGCCACTTCAAACCTGGCATTGCCTCCCCAGATAAACAACAACATTTGGGCAAGATCAGTGTCACCTCTTGATGCACCAGGTGCTAAGGGAAACCACTTGAAATTAATTGCTGTGTCTTTTAATTGACTACTGGCCTTTTGCCCAAGTGCTCAAGCTTCTGAACAGTTAGCTGTTCTCACCAAAAAGCTAGGAGCCTTAACTGAGTTTATTTTTTCTGGGTACCTTTGGCCATAGCAGTCAGATATGACTTAACTCACTATTATTATTATTATTTTTTGCTTGATTTACAAATGAGCCACTTAGAAACTTATTTTGTTACAGCCTCATTTTCAGTTTTTATTTTTATGAAGAAAGTCTGCCATTACTAAATACCCCATTTAAAATTTTCTAATTTTTTTGTCACTTTCTTGTGAGTTGGGGATATTGTCATGAGTGCTTATGTGATATCAATGTGTGTTGTATTCTTTTACCACAATTATATGTCATTGAATAATAAACACAATCTTCGCCATCTAATTCTATAACAAAATAATTGACATACCAGTCTGCCTTGAAGGCACATCACTTACAGTCCGCTGTTGTCTTTTTTCTTGTTTTGACGTGATGAGTGTGCACTGGTAGTGAATAAATAATAAACTAGTACAGTACCCAGGTGCATGTGGCATTCATAGCCTGTCAAGTCACCGCCGTGTCCCTGTGACAGCAGTGCTCCAAGCAGCCAGGCAGTGGGGGGAGCACCCCGCGTGGTCTGTGCTGCAATGGCCGGAGTCTTCTTGCAGCCCAGAGGTGGACGCGCACCATGTAACTGGCGAGCACGGCTGTACTGTGATACAGGAGTTGCAGACTAATCATTAACATCATCGGTGCAAAATGGCAGAGACCGGCCCGTGAGGATAGGGGTGGTTCTGCCTGAGGCACCCGTGAGCCCTCGCCGGATGCTGGGAAACGAACGCTCGTGGAACCTCGCCCTTGCACAGCTTCTGGCCCGAGTTGTGCCGTTGTCATCTGGTAGATTTAGGTGCCGACGTTCCGCCACCAAATTCCCTTCACTTCACAGGGCTTGATGATACTCTCCTTGGGGACCATTCCCTAGAATGCAAAGGGCTGTGGCCATTTCCCTGTTTCCTGCCTGGTGACTTGTTGAGCTTTGAAGGTCCAAATGACGTGTGGGGTGATGGGGTAGAATGAGCAAATCATGTTCTCACTGTCTCAGAAAGCAATGCTTCCCCAGGACGGAAGGCTACTGAAGTTTCTTTACGGACCCTGGGTTTGGAGGCCAGGGGACAGTTAGTGGGGGTGTGGCAGGTGACTTTAATCCTCTCTTAGCTGTTGTGTTTCAGTTCAGGGACACAAGGTAGGAACAGTTTTCTCCAGTTCCTGCCAGAGTATTTCAAAGGGTAGATTTTCTTCCCTTCTCTTTAGTTGGAGCTGATGTGACAGTTTATGTTTTGTTTGTTTTTTTGGTGTCTTCTTGGGAATTTTCTTGAGAGATCAGGAGAGGCTATACTAGGGGCACTATTGGTCAGGTGCTAGTTTTAACCAAAAATCATAAACCAAAATCTTTAAGGAGGCAATTTCTGCTCAAATCAACCGACAATAAGGCAATTTATGTATTCAACAGAACTTTGGTATAGCTGAAAATAATCCATAATTGGATATGGCTGATTATTAAGCGATGAGCCAATGTCCATAAGACCCAGAAGGAACAAGTTTGGGCTAATGTAACTCATTGTTTCATGAAGGTTTGCAGACATGAATTAATGCATTTGAAAACTCTTTGTCATCTGAAAGCTTCAAAAGGGAGTTGACCAAGATGCCTTAAACGTTCTTCCCAGATTGACAGAATTTTAGATAGTTTCTTTCTGACTCAAGGCCCCTGACCTCTCTTTTCATAGAGTATTACTTTGGAAAACTTGGAATTGTAAATTCCTTCTCTGACCCTTTATGGTGTAAATCTTCTCCTAGGCTCTAGCCAGTTTTACAACCAAGGGACGTCTTTCTCAAGGACTCAGGGGTCATCCGTTAGAAATGTAATTACCAAGAAAGATAGAGCCCTGTCTCCCAGTCTCTGTGGGAGGCAAGGAGCCTAAGTTTTTGGAATGGCAGTCTGCACACACAGAAGGCCTCCTCCCATCGAGGCCCCACTGCGCAAGGTCCGGCAGTGATTTCCAGGAGCTCAGCTCAGCACCAGCAGGCACTCCTGCCCCTGATGTCAGCAGAGCTCGGTTCAGGCTTTCTCCCGTCGCCGTAGTCTTGAATGGAGTCTTCCGCGCCTGTTTAACTTTGGTGCAGTTTTTGTTTGACAAATATAATATGTTTTTACATTTGTCTTTTTATGGAGAAATTATGGAGATTGTGTTTTTAGATAAATGTGGGCTTATTTGTTTCTCAGTTTGTAATCGAGTAGTTACTGAAACTCACCATTTCAATTAATGTTCCCAAACACTGATGTTTAAGAAATTTTTCTTTCAAGACTAAAATATTGAGATTTGGTGAAAAGAAGGTCCAGCAATATAGGGAAGAATTAATGAGATAATATTTGAAAGAAAGGTGTTTAGTTTCAGAAATACAAAGTTTTCCCATTTCCTTTTTCCTTCCTTCCTTCCTTCCTTCCTTCCTTCCTTCCTTCCTTCCTTCCTTCCTTCCTTCCTTCCTCTCTCCCTCCCTCTCTTCCTTCCTTCTTTCCTTCCTTCCTTCCTTCTTCCTTTTTTGTAGTTCTCTCTCCTCTCAGGTAATTACTGTAGCTTAAAGGACGGAGTCTGCTTTCCAGTCTGTTTCAATTATCATTTATAAAAGTAAAAAATCAGTGAACATGAGGAGTTTTACTTAATTCATAGCATTTACACTAAAGACAATTTCTGTTAAATTCAATGTCTTGAACACATTAAAAAAAAAAAGTTTTCCTTAGCCTGTTTTTCTTGCTTCATTCTTTATTCAGAGTCAAAGAAGAGGAGGGGTGATCTCTAACCTCTGGGAGCCCAGAGTTCTCGCAGACTGAGCAGTGATTCACTCTGAGCTAATTCTAGTTTACTCTCCCTTTTATCTCTGGCCTCCTTTCTTGTTGTTATATTTTTTGCCTGGGTCAATGCAGTTCACGTTTAGGAGGGCAGCACTATCATCGCTAACGGCCCGTTGCCTCACCGCAAGCCCAGCAGTAGTGATGCTCAAACTCGGATGGACATGGGAGTCTCAGGAGGTCCTGGCTAGAGGCGTGAACATCCGACCCGCTGCCAGCAGTGCTGATTTGGCTGCTCTCCGGTGGCGTTCAGGATTTGCACTGTGAATAGTATTTGGTTTGGATAGGAGGGATGAGTTTTGAGAAACATCGAGATGGAATAAAACATCTGAATCTGAAAAAGTTACAAAAGTGAAAGCACTGACTGTGGGAAACTTGGAAACTTGGACAGAGGGTGTGTGCTTAGCAAAGAGGAGGAATTAGTGAGTAGTCGGCACACCGCGGTCATACCGTGGTCCCACAGCAGTCCGGGCCCAGAAGGCCTCTGTGTGACCATTTTCAAACCAGTGGACTGCGTCTGTCTGTCCTCAGAGGGAAGCTGGGCTTCAACAGGTCTACACTTTTAAATCTATTAACGTGGAGGTGATTAATAGGTTAATTGCCTACCAGTGAAATGAACCCCCTTCCTGGGGTATACCGTTACCCCTCCATCTGATCACAGGCTGCCGACTTCTCAGGATGTGCGTCCATTTAACCCAAGAAAAGTGTCCGCCCACTCTTTCACCAAGTTCTTCCTCAGCCCGCTTCCACAACGTTAGTGATTCTTCTCCAATGCTTCAAGCAGAGCGACGCCTTCAGGGGATGCCTCCATTTCTCTGCGGTGGGGCAGAGTCAGGGGGAGAGTCAGTGATAAGTGGGCTGACGACAGCGCGTCAGGGGGCACGAACATGATAGGCCACTTTTCAAGAGAGTAAGCGAGATCATGGGAGGAAAGGGGAAGGTGCTTCTGAACGGCTCTTTGTGGAAGGGCGTTCCCAGTGTGACGTCCTCGTGGAGACCGAGGTGGCCCCTGCCGCAGGGGACCAGGCCTGTGCTGCTCCCTCCGCGCACGCAGAACCACGCTGCGGGCCGCTCTCCGGGACATGGCGCTGATGAAAGGCAAGCCACGAGACCTGCTCGCCAGAAGCGCTGTATGACAGGCCGTTTCCCCTCGGACCACGCACGCACCAGACCTAGCGCAGGGCGCCGCCTGGCCGGCGGGCCTCACGCGGCGCCACGGGGCGCGCGGCTTCGGCTCTGCCGTGGGCTGATGCAGACAGCTCTCAGGCCGCCTTCTGCGGACCTTCAAAGACAGAACGTTCATACTCTAAAACCACATCCATAGTGACCAATGTCACGTGTCTGATACTGTTTTATGCTCTCCTAAGAGTTCCTCATTTCCGTGCCGTTATGAAGGACAGCATGAGGATTAAACCTACTTTCACAGGTACGGTTTCCGTCCAAGCAGACCAGGGAGGTGCCGCCAACGTCCGCCCGGCGCGCTCATGCTGGCAGGTCCCGCGGGCAGGGTCCCCGCACTGGACCGCGGGTCAGGGCCCTGTCAGCTGTCTCCTTTGCTCTATATCGTGCAGCCCAGTGCCATTCATTGAATAGATTTATATTGTGTCTACTGCAAAATGGCTGGCATTTTAATTTATGGATTTTTAGGATGCATTGGAATTTTAAAGGTTAGATGTTTTAAATCAAAGTCCAGGGTTATTATTTTTTAACTTCATTCATTAAAGTTGCAGATATAAACAATAGAAGGTCAAATGTGATTTCTGCAACCTAAGCTGACATAAAGCATATAAAATCCAGATAAAGTCCATAAAGATGAATAGAAGGTAACTAGGTTAAGAAGAGAGAAGAACATTCTGCAGAAATACAAGTAAGCCATGCTGGCCTCATGCCGAGACCTAAGAAAAAGTTGAAGGCACCATGGATAGCAAGTTAAATATGTCATTGCTCTAGTTTTAAAAGACAGATACCAGGCTAGGTCAACTGTAGTAAAATAATACAGATAATCTCTTCCAAGGGTAGAAATAGGGATAATGATCAGTAACCTCCATTAAATTAAAAAAAAAAAAACTCAGATGGTGTTATTAACCAATATTTAAAGTATTCTTTCAACATAGCAGTATATTTAAATATTAGTCAACGTGTTTGGATTCTTATTATTTGATAAACTATATACAATCTATTAAATGTTAAGTGCCGATATAAGAATAACCCAAACTACAAATAGTGTGACGTATAGGTGATGGCTTTGTGGTCCTGGCAGAAACTATGCTGAGGACACTTAATAATCGCAGCATTAGTTCATGTGCAAATGGTCAATAATTCACCAGCATTTTGTACATTCTACATTCAGTTTCTCCCAAACTGCCCATAATTCTATAATTTCATGGGTTGATAGTTGTTTCTCTCCACTTAAAACTAACTTTCCTTTTTTTCTTAAGAATTAAAGACTTTTTTTTTTAAATTTCTTAAATAGAAGTGTTTCAACTGAGCACTTACCTTTAACAGCTTTATTGGTGCACACTCAGTTACAAAGGACTGTGCCTATTTAATGTCGCAGGTAGATGGGTTGGACATGTGCACACGTGATGCCATCACCACTAGCAATGCAGTTACATCCAGCACCTCCCCGGGTGTCCTTGAATCTCTGCATACAGGACTCACTCCTAAGTATTTACATACAAAACATTTCTGTCTTTTCCATCAGAACGAGATCACGGTAACGATATTCCCTAGTCCTTCCACTAGTTAGGTTCTAACACATGGTTAACTTGAATTTGCTCTCCACGAGTGAAGCAATGCAGGTCACACGGCTCCACCACGTTGTTTTAACTCATCTCTACCAGAGTGACTGTCGCCCCTGCGTGGTTAAATCCCTTGTTTGGTATGATAATCGGGCCAAGTGAAATAACTGTGGGCCTTTTTTGTTGTAAAACATAGAGTCGCCTCTTGACTACTCCTTTGCTTGCTGTGTGACTTTCAGCAAGTTACACAGCCTAGCTTATACCTTCGAAATGTGTAGATTTGTGGCAAGACAGATTTGTATTTTTGGTGATTACTTGGACTAAAAATGTTTTTGCCGTCACCCTCCTGATCTCTACTCTTACCATGGTATAGAGTTGGCCAGCGACAATATGGCTTGACCATGATGTACCGATGATTGGAGTGGTTTCTGGGAGGGAGAGGCCGACCCACCCCTTGCACCTTCACAGAGCCTGGGCCGACTTAAGTCACTGGACCTCTGTCCCTGGTCAGACTGCCATGCCTATGGTCATCGCCTAGGCGCTTTGTAATTCCCTGTATCTTGTGTCCATCACTTTCCTTTTGACCTTTTGCTTTGCCAGCCCCTCTCCTGTAGAATTCTCAGGTTTTATGCAGGTGCTTGCCGATAGTATACCAGCTGCGGAGCATGAAGCACAGTCCCTGCCTCCTTATGTTGTGCTTGGTCACTCTCTCTGCCAGGTGGTCACAGGCCACTTCTGCAGAGCCAGCAATGTTGTTACTTTCCTATTCCTTCCCTCTACTTTCCCTCCTTCTTTCCTTCCTTTCCACCTTCCCTCCCTCCTTCCTTCCCAATCTCCCTCCTCCGCTGCCAATTTGTCTGTAATTCTGACTGTACTTCTTTCTTTAGCCTTAAGGGAGTTGAAAGTTTGACTTCTAGAAACTGAGATAAAACTCTGTCTCACACATATCACACATACATACACATATAATTTATATGTATGTCTAGTTCAGATAGCTTTAACTGATCGTATATATTTATGTCCTAAGAAGAGTCACCGTGTAAAATACAGGATACGCAGTCAAATTTAAATTTCAGATAAACAATAGATAATCCTTTAGTGTGTGTCCCAAATATTGCATAGGCTATTGTTATACTATAAATGATCTGTTTATCGGAAATTCAAATTGAATCGTGAATCTTGTATTTTTGTTTACTGAATTTGGCCATCTTAAGTATTTTTTGCAGGTCCGATAAACAGATTTCTCAATCAAGCAGTATTAAAAATCATTTTATAATTTTGAAAGTTGAAACTTTCGGTTATCCACCAGGAGCTATGAACAACATTACAACATCAAGAAAATTAGAAATTGCCAAATTTAATGACAAAATTCTTATTGACATATATTATACTTGTCACCATAAAACTACCTATTTTCACTTTTATAGTAACTGAGTATTACATAGTATTATTTATTATCCCTGAGCTCTAATTCATTTTGACATTAAAATCAGAAATATTTGTTTACAAATAGGTAAATAGCTACCTTAGAGCAAACCAGTATACTAAGTTATTGTAAGATGCTTGGAAATTTTATTGATTTCTTTAAAAAACCGATAATACAGAAGAAAAAGCAAATACAGGAAGTTTGTAATGAGAAGCAGACGCTGAATCTGAAGCAATTGAATGGGGGATGGGAAATAAAACATGATTTATTTCCTCTTTCTGTGACAGTAGTTCTTATGGTAGAACAATTTCACATATATGTCAACGTGAAAGCTATTTTTACCTCAAGGTTCCCTCTTAAATTCATTTAAAAGGTAGATATACTGTGTTGCTGTATCTCCTCAAAAAACAAAACAAACAAAAAGCATGGACCTGCCTAAACCTTCCTCCCCCAGACATCGCGTTATGGTGACCCCTAGTGGCAAAGTCGGCAAATGTGCCACGTGCACAACTGGACACATGCAGATCAGCTTTTAATCACGAAGCCTCGCGTGGGTATAAAAACTCACCTCGCTGCTACATCAATCCGCGTGTTGCTCTGAATTTAATTCAGGGTAATCTAAAAACACTTTCATTTACTTATTAATACTGTCAGGATATAAATCTTACTAAACTCGTGAAAAAATTTTAGGTTAAATTATATTTATATCTAGTCCAATATTTTAAATTCTGACTTCTTAGCCAGAGGGTACTGATTATGACTTTTGAGTCAATGTCAACTTATGCATTCACAGAGTTTGAGAAATTCCGGGTGCTTCAGAAAGCATCTGATTCAAATTCTTCATTTCACAAACAGAACATACAGAGCAATAGAGGGTTGACAGGCTTCTGTAAATTCTGTCAGCTAGGTACTGGCAGAGCCAGCACTAAGAATAGTCTCCCGACGGCCATCTCAGCGCAGTTGCTGATATCCACTCATGTATCTCTAAAAGATCACAGTATTTACTAGAAGAGGAAAAAAGAGCAGAAATGTGTGGCTCTGTATAGGAAACTGATACTCATTAAGGAAATCTAGAATATCTTTCATGATGGAAGGTATTAATCTTATTGTCTATAGAATCTAGTCATATCCTAACAAGCCAGAAATAAGGTCTCACATTCTTATTAATGTTATGGTATAGCTAAGTGTGCATATCAATGACAAAATTTAGATAATTTTTAAAAATTAAATTTGATAACCCTAAGCCAATATGTTATAACAACAGAGGATCAAGCACTATAACTATACAGTTCTATGAAAATATAGATTTCATTTACATAGACAATATTTTGCATTCATTTTTAGTATGAATTTTAGAGCTTATACATATTTAAATAATTTTGTAATAACAGAGTTTTTTTAAATTAAAGAACTCGACATTATAGAGAGGATTCAAATCTTGGATAGGAAACTGAACTAACTAATATTTATCTACAAAGTCATCAGAAATTTTGAGATTTAATATTTTATGGGATTTATAACAATTTATGAATTATTTTGTTTAAACCAACTGTAAGTTTATAAGCAGATTTTACATATGTTTTTCTGTTTCTGGTCAGTATCCAAAAATCATGAATTTTCATGTTTTTAATTTCATTTTTAAATGGAAATACCTGGGTGACTCTGCTGATAGGGTATTATATATTTTTAAAAATATTTTAGATATGAAAAACTGTACAATTTCAGTATGGACAAATTATAGACAAATTGATCAAAACCCCAATGGTCCTGTGCCCTTGGACACGCCACTAAATATTTTCTTTGTAAAGTAGTCAGACTCCCATCGCTGACTGGCTACTTATTAGGAATATTTAGAATGAACTTTTTCATTGAATGAGAGCACAGAATGAGGCACCCACCCCTTTCTCCCTCAACGAAGTGTTCTGTAATTTTTGAATTAACAGTTGAGTCTTCACAGTCCTATGACATTTGATCTCAATCCAATTTAAATAAAAATTAAAAATTAAGCAACTTTTAATGTAAACAATATCTAGCTAACTTCATTATCTTATTTTCCAAGGTCAAACAAGCATCTGAGTAAAGATTCTTTAAAGATAGAAAATAAAAGTTATCTTTAAAATAATAGCACTAAGAATTTTTTTAAAGTGGAAGTAATTAAAAATGGGTGAATGCAGATGAACCTTTGATATGGATAAATTAAAATTCCAAAGGCATGTCCATGTGTACATTCTCGTTCCATATCTCATTATGGCAACACTTAAATTGCACCTCTGGGTAGTACGTTTGGTTATCCTGTGGAAACTAAGAGGCTAAGCCAAGTCATAATGTATTTTCCTGACTCCTTGGGTTAATATGATGCTGGGTTTATTTGGAAAGATGAGGATATCTGATACTGAAGAAAATCTTGGGTGCAAATAATGTAGATAATTTTTTAAAATTAATTTTAGGACTTTTATTTAGATCAGTTTAATCTTATAGACAATAGTCACATATTTTACCAAAAAAATAAATAACTATTAACTGTAGTATCAGTTGATTCACTGACATTGACTTATGCTCTTATATTGAACTCATACTGCTTCCATTCTGATTATATAAACAAAAATTCTGTAAATCTTAGCACCTTGGAAATGCCCATAGCTATTTTTTCAAAGAAGTAAATGCTTATAAGTGTCCAGATTTCCAGACATTGATCGCTTTATAATTTACAAGGAATGAGTCACTTGCTTTGACCCTGTGAATGATATAAAAACACTATTCCAATATAAACGGAATCAGATATCTTAATAATATCAGTAAAACAACGAGAGCATCTAACATATGTGAGAAGAGAGTGAGTTTCTTGGGGGAGTATAAATGTGCGTGAATAGTAACTCCCCACTATCAGACAGTCAGAATGCCCTGCCTTCCCCAGAGGGTGGGCAGCAAGTCGGATCCTGACCTGTGTGGTGAAACTCACTGTCACATTACGGTCCTTAATAATAAGAAGCAACATGTGAATGATCCTGCCTTTTCTAGCATTAAGGAAGTCAAAGCTAAGTGAGGTAAAATCATTTCGAAACGAGGAAGCACAGTGGGAGCACTGCGTACACTGGACTGATCATCCCGTGCCTTTTCTCACCTTCCTGTTACTGTCCTTCCTCTGATTACAACCACAATGACATGGGTTCGTCGCTTTTACTTTTGCTCTTATATGTAGGAGAGGGATTTTCAACTTAGATCTTTAGTTTCTCATTATCGTTGGAAATTAGCTCTTAAAGCTTCTCTGAACTCCCTGAGTTTAAATTCTAACTCAGTGCCTCTAACTTAATATAAAATATTCACTTCTATATCATACATTTTTATTGTGATCTTATGGCTTTTAAGGATGCAAACCTAATTTCCATTCTGTTTTCCATTTCCTTTTCTTTGCCAGTGAACTAATGAAAAGTACATTTAATAATATACTAGGTAATAGTTCAAAAAGGACTAATTATATTTTGATAACAATGTTAAAGACTGCCATTCTATAGCCCCTTTTCTTTTGCTAAGAAATGAAAACCTTTATCATTTCCATTAATACCAGTTAAATATGTAACATTTGTTACTCTCCAAAGTAACTTATTAGGAATGTTCTTACATGTCTTCCCTCTGAACATTTTCACCTCTGTTTTCTTCCTTCCTTCCTTCCTTCCTTCCTTCCTTCCTTCCTTCCTTCCTTCCTTCCTTCCTTGTTTTCTTCCTTCCTTCCTTCCTTCCTTCCTTCCTTCCTTCCTTCCTTCCTTCCTTCCTTCCTTCCTTCCTTCCTTCCTTTCTTATTTTCTTGCTTTCTTGCTTTCTTCCTTGCTTTCTCTCTCTCTCTCTTTCTTTCTTTCTTCCTCTTTTTTAACTTCCTTTGTTAACCAGAGTCCAGGTGAGTCTTTGTAGCCTGCTTTTTGCATGGACAGTGTGCAATAGTCACAGCTACTATAATTCCTTATGCTTTTTAGTATTAAAAAAATTACAGAATGCTTCCAACATAATATCTAATTTTCACAAGTTCCCAGAGAGTATGAAATCCCATTTTATAGTTGAAGAAAATGAAATGACTCTCCTAAAGCTGTGCAGTGTCTAAAGGAATTCTCAGCTTCTCTTCTTCATTTTATCAGCCAGCTGTGTCCTTTCTCATCACGTCCATCCCCACACGCTAAACCAGGAAAGTCTGATAATCCACAGAGTATTGTCCATTTTTAGTCTGCTATAATTATTTGTGTGACAGGCGAAACAGCAATGAACTATTTCTTAAACTCTGTTGTTTGTTCATGGTATTTTCTTGCATGTCTAAAATAGTTTACAATGCATTTTTCCTATAAAAAAGCGATCAACTGTAAATCAGAATAGATTTTTCCCCACCAAATACATGATTTATTTAACCTCACTGAGCCTCAAACTTCTCTTCTGAATAAAGAGGAATTTGGAAAAGAACTTAAAATTTTTTCTTCCAACTTAATGCCACGGCTATGTTGAAACCAATATATAAGAAAGTAAAAGGGAAGGTCTCAAAAGACTGGCATGGAGACTAGCTGGAGACAAAAAAGCAACATATGCAGGCACAACACATTGGAGGCTACTGCAGTGGTGAGTCATGAAATGACAAGGGTAGGAACTTGTGAGGGACAGTGAGTGATGAACTGCACCCGGTGGTGCCAATGAGGGAATGAATCAACGGGGTCTTGGACAGGAAGACATGACAGCTGCTGGTGACTGACTCAGCCCTGAGCATGCATTAGTAGTGGAGTCAAAGGGGTGTTCAAGGTTTAGTGAGAAAGTGGGTCCGGGTCGAAATGAGGAACTAAGGGCTACGCCAGCTGAGGTCAGGGGATGAACTTTCAGTGGGGTCATGTTGAGTTTTCAGTGAAAGTGATGGCATGGATTCTAAGCCATGAGATGGAGCTTAAGGCTGGGGATCCGAAATCAGCAGAGTGAAAGTTACAGGGAACACTTGACAGAGAAGAATCTCCCTGCGGCGGTTGGGCGAGAGGCAGCAGAGCTAGACTGAGATGCGGCAGACTCCGGTGCTTGGGAACCAAGGTCCCTGGGGAGAGGGTGCCTGTAGCGCTGGAGGGACGGCCTTATAGGGTGACAGAGACAACTCTGGGTCCACCTGGTGGTGTGAAGGGCTGTCCACCATGGTCTCGCCTCTCCTCTGCTGGTTCCAGGGACCTCCCAGCTGCTTGGCCCCCCAGACCTCCGATGCTCCTCCACGAAGAGCCTGGAGGCCATTTCTGCCACTGAAACCGAAACCCCGTCTCTACGTTTCGTCCACTAGCTCTTTATGTTGACAGTGAATCCACACGAAACAACCTTAAAGTCCAAGATGTCATTCTCATTTGTCTCGGATCTGAACCAAACTGATGTGGTCTGCCTTAGCCCACTTCACGTTTATCTGTTTGCACCCTCAGTTGCTTGGTATTTTATAGTCAGTAGTGAATGTTGAGTGGAGGAATGAATGAACAAATAAATGAGCAGAAAATCACATATTTGAGAAACACTCATAGTTATAGAGTTGAAAAGAGCATAGGTCAGCGCAGGAAACAATAAGGTGGTACTATCCTCATGGGCAGCAGTGAGAGCTGGCACCTTCTCATTCTCACCCTGTGTGAGTCAGGGAGTCCTGCCGTGGACAGAGAGTAGGCACTTCTGATGAGCTCTGGACCTTAAGGTCCCACCAGGGAGCACACCCTGGATGAGAAGGCTCTGGATGACTGTTCTTCTCATGCTGCCCCCACTAGTAACTGATGCGTGAGAAGGCCAGGAGCTCAGCACTAATCTAGACTCTCTGAATTAAAAACAGAAATATGGCAGATTCAACTGATGTGAATAGAGAACACATAACTTAATGTGATGAGGAATGGACACTTTATGTAATGTGCCAAGCTCTGGAAGGCTCTAGTTTATTAAGAAATCTGATTCAATGGTGATTGTGATATACTGTTGACCTTTGATGTGGTTTTAGGCAGTTATAACCCTTCCCACATCCGGCATGCTACCCAGCTACTCGCGTTTAAGTATCTGTCATTTCCCTCTTGGGAGCTGCATGTATCATTCACTTCCTCAGACCCCTTCTTTCCCAGGTCGCACTTTGTTAAATTGCTATTAAACTCTGCCGGCAGCAATTACTCCTTTCCTTTGGCTTTCTTATTTATTTTTTCATTTACCTCTTTTAATTCTCTGTTCTTTATTCACATGTCCTTCTGCAAGTGTTCATTAGTTTTGTGAAATTATGAGAAGAAAGTATCGGACAAAGCACATGCAGCAGAGCCAAGAGTTGTGAGGACAGAGTCCTTTAATCCTCTAAAGGGAAGGGTGGCATTTCACATGTCATCTTACTGAGCAGAGGAAAATGAGTCCTTGGCCAAGACTGCTCACGAAGGAGCCAGCACTGCGAAGATGTGAGGATGGGGCTTCTTCATAAGTCTGCCCCTTAAAAGATAAGCCTGTGGGTCAGATGAGAGCTGACGAAGAAGTGATCACCTTTCCGCAGGTGCCCAGCCGAGCCCCTCTGGGGGGCAGTTGCATCGGGCTTATTGGACTGGCACTGCCATCAGGTCTACAAAGACAGTAGATATTAAAGGCCTAATGGAACATGTGAAGTGAAACATGTGATAACTTCTGGAAGGTGACTACGTCCAAGTGATCTCCCAAGAACTCCTTCGAGTCAAGTCTAAAGCCTGAGGTAGCACAGAGGACTCTGATCTGATGTCTGCATGCAACCTCTGACCTTCACCTGGCTTTCCACGCACCTTGGCCTCCAGCCCTGCCAGACCATCTGTGGTAGTCCTTGTGTGTTTATTCCTCCATCGCACACAGCTCTGAAATCGCCTTTCTTTTCCAATCTCCCTAGTAGACGTGTACTCTTTCTTCAAGATACCTGCTGAGAACCACCACTTTTGTGATGGTTCTCAGGGAAAATCAACTACTTCTACTCTCCTCTGTAGCATCTTGCAGATGTAATTACCTGAGTCCTTACGCAACTGCTATGGTCCATAGGTGTCTGTCTCAATATTTTATTTCTGTTAGTGTTTCTGGAACCTCGAACATTCATTCACACATCCGTTGCTCAATGAATGTCCACTAATGAATTTAATAAATGTTTGTTAAGATCGCCAGCGTCACTAACCACTAGTTTGAGACTATCTTTTGACTTCGGGGCTCCTCCGTTTCATTTCCCTTGGGGCGGCTTGTGGAAGCACAGGCCTCCAAGTGCAGGTGCTTGTCCCAACTGCCCTCTCCGCGCCCAGTTTCTTCCCATGGCCAGTCCTCTGCATCGTTTGAAGATGGTCTTCCCGGACACCTATTCCTGTCTCAAATACTTTGGCCATGTCAGCTTGCCTGTTTCAGCAAATGTGGTGTCCTCCTAGCTCAGGTGGGAAGAGTTTTCTTCAAGAAATCCCTCCCTGATGGAATCTTGGGAAATTCTGGCTCTCTTAGCAAGGACTAATGCATCGAGATGTTTCCTCATGTACTGTCTTGCATAAATTCGTTTTACCTCCCTCCCCTTCAGTGCTATCTCAAGGGTTAGGAAAAGTGTATAATCTTTTTTTCTGTATCTCTCCACTCTCTGATTTTGTACTTTGCTAGATACAATGTATAAGCTTTTCCCTGTATCTCTTCTGTAATTTACACTTTGCTAGATACAATGTATAAGCTATCTTTCTGTATGTCTTTAATTTTGCACTTTGCAAGATACAATGTATAAAAAATTTTCTGTACCTCTTCCCACTAATTACCACATTGGTAGATACAATGTACACACTCTGCTAGATTCTTGACTTATTGACAAAAACTCCCCATCATATTTTGTTACTTTATATTGGCACGCGACTCCATGTAATTTCTATCTGATGGCTTTGCTTTCTCGCTGCCTCCTAATTGTTTCTTTTCCATAAGCCATCTCAATCTATGGGCTATAAACTGTTAGAAAAACTGTTAAAAGCAGAAGTGAATTTCTGTGTGGAAAGCCAGTGGAGCGTAGTGGGACATACATGAGCTGGGAGTCAGGATGCTCAGGTGCGAAGTCGGCCGCTGGAGTGCTTTGCTGGAAAGTTATCTTTTATGACCATCATTTTCTCCACCTGTGAAACGAAGACAAAACAGGGATGTTGAGACTTCAGTGAGATACCATGTGTAGAAACAGGCTGTGAATTTTGTTAGGCTGCACGGCAGAAGGTATTTCTTGTTATGTCTCCCAGATTCCCTTGTGGCCCGGACGTGCTGTGTTCAGAGCAGACAGCTGAGAAAACGTGCCCAGACTTGGGTCAAACTGGGTGGTCAGATTTCCTCCCGCTGTTGAAGCAGGCGCGGAGTCCCATTCCTCATCTTTTTTCTGTTTCTGTTACAATTTCTCATGCAATTTCTGGCAAAGTGTTTTTCACCATTTCGCATCTGCTTACCAAGCATGACCTCTTGCAGCCCTAAATCTCGCTTGACCAGCCCTCCCATACCGTGAGCCTGGTCAGTTCTCTGCTCCACCTGCCGGAGGTCGCTGTCCTACCTGGAGCCGCCCGTATTCCCGGCCGCGCCCACTCCCTTCGCGTGCGCCCTGCCTCCCCTCTGCTGGCTGCGGGGAA
>NW_006443225.1:22271555-22272137 GCF_000325575.1 Pteropus alecto | reverse complement strand
TGCCCGGGGCGGCTGGTTGCCGCCCGGGTCCACGGCCTCACCGTGCGGAACCTACAGGCGTGCTGGCAGCCCGCAGGGACCCCGCGCTTCCCGCCAGCAGCTCCCCGCCCCCGCGGCAGCACCCCGCCGCCCTGCCAGCGCCCCCACCGGCGTCTGCGCGCGGCCGTTGCTAAGGCGGCTCCCTCTTCCTTCCCTGCCCAGTCCCGCGCCCACCCGGGACCACCCTTCCTGGGTCCCAGCGTGCACGTGTGTCCACCCGCCTGAACACCTTTGGAAAGTGAGCGTTTTCTTCCCGCTTGACCAGACTCCCGCCCCCAACGCTGTGCCGGGGGGCGGGGGGCGGGCGTGGCGATGGCGGAGGGAACTCGGGGAAACAACAGGCCACAGGCTCGGTCCGTGGACCCCAACAAAGTTTGGGCGCTCGGACTTGCATCTCTGGCTTCCTAAACTTGACCACCCCGGCAACCTCCCTCGATGCCCGGCGCCCCACCTCCCGGAGGGTGGGTGGAGGACGCGGTCGCCTTCGGCACCCCGCAGGGCCGCGCCCGGGAGCGCCCGGCGTGCCTAGCAGGGAGGGCCAAC
>NW_006443225.1:22261828-22270943 GCF_000325575.1 Pteropus alecto | reverse complement strand
GCTGCCGAGCGCGGCCCTGCTCCGGCCGGCGCCGTGAACCTGCGGGCTCCTTCCCACCAGGAGTTTTCGGAAAGGAAGCCGGGAGGGAGGAGGACGGCGAGGGAAGGCGCGGGGAGCTCGTGCGTCCGCTGGAGCGCGGTCCACTATGATCTTACTCGCCCTCAGCTCTGGAAGACGGCTGGGTCTCGTGCATCACTCGGGGGCGGTTTTCTTGCAGACCTTGCTTTGGATTGTATGTGCTGCCGTCTGCGGAACGGAGCAGTATTTCAATGTGGAGGTAAGAGTACCAGGCTTCCTTCCTTCCCGCGGCCCCGCCGCTCCGGAGACGCTTCGGTCGCCCCTCGGGTCCCGGTCGCCCAGAGCGGGGTCTGAGCGGTGTCGCCTGCAGCCCAGACCCTAGTTGAGCTTCCCCGGGTGTGGGTGAGGGATGCGCGCAGACCGAGTCCGTTATCCCCGAGGCACAAAGCAGGATGCTGCGCGCTCGGCCGCGGCGGCGCCGTCCTCGCTGCCACCGGGAGAGGCGGACGTGTGGCCCCGGGAGGCGGCTCGAGTTGGGGGGAGTCCACTGCTCTGGTACCCAGGGCTCACTGCCTGGCATCGGTGCCGCCCCGGCATTGTTCTGGGAACCCCTCTCCCGTGTGCGGTGTCTAACAAAGGGGGTGAAAAGCAGGATCCGGAGGGCAGGGGGGAATGCTGCTGCGTTTAGTGACGTTACTTTGTGATGAAACGCTTTACTAGCCCGAGTCCTTTTTCGTTCAGACCTAAGTTAATACACTGTGTCTCGCGCTGGCTACACGGAGGACGTGGAATCCGTCCCTTTTTAAGTGTCTGCTGCGCCCCTCCCCCGCCACGCAAACCTCAACGTGGCCCAGTGCAATAGTTCTGAGGTGTGTTTTTAATTTGATTTCACACTCTTGTGGCAGAACGGGGAGCTTTTAGACTGCCATTGGCTTGACTGGGAGAGCTCTGGGAAAAGGCAGACACAAAGCCAAAGGGAACTTAAGGGTGAGGACTTGCTAGACCTCTGCCAGAGTCCCCTTCCTGTCATCGACTGGGCGCTGGAGCCAGCGATGGGCAGTGAGTCCGCGGAGGCGTGTGCGCGCCTGGCCTCTGCCACCGGCTCACCTCCGCACGGCGGGGTCCCACACAGGCTGAGCGGCTTGTGAGGTACACTCCTGACCAGAGCTGTTGCTGGCAACTCAAAAGAATTTAGTCTCTGAAAAACCACGTGATTTTTACCTTATATTGTTGATCCTTTAGAGCTTCCTGTCATTTTGTTGGGAGTGTGTTTACACAATAGCAGAACCTGTTGCACAGTATTTGAATGTGTTTCATGTAACAGATTTACATATAAAGGTGCCTAAGTGCCATGTTTGAGAGCACATTCTGACATCAGTCTGCTTACAGAATCTGTTCTTAGGACTTCATGTAATAAGTGATAGTTGGTAGAGAAAGTATTTCAAAAAGTAACAATCATTACCAAATGAGTTAAAGAAGTTCACAGATGTTAAGTAGGATTATATTATGCAAAAAAATCCAATTCGAAATGCAAAAACTGTTTAACCCTTTGAAAAATACAACTTTTATTTTCTGGATAGAAAGAGACCGGAAAGGGATGAATGCCCAGTGTCCTCATTGCGAATCCGAGCTTTTGGAATTGCATGCCACGGGGGCATGTTCATAACTGTCGTTTAAATCAAGACATAATGTGATGTCGAAATGAAGTCGTAATTAGCTCATAGACTGGAAGAATGTGAGTGGCAGGCCGTTACTTATAATGTCACAGGCAGAAGGCCGGTGGCCGCAGGTGGTGGTGGTGGCGGTGCTCAGGTGGGCCCTGGGGGTGCTCGGAAGTCAAGGCTAGGTTCTTCTTGCTCACCAAGGCTGGCGGATTCTGGAAAGTCTTGGCTTTGCTTTCAGACATCTTTGGGATAGCATCATGTTTTGATGATTATTTGCCTTTTGTTTTTTTTGAGGCTAAACATAAACTTGATTGTAGTCCTTCCTAGTTTGAATACCTCAGTCACTTTAATCAGATATTATGCCGGAAAAAGTTATGATTTTACTAAAAAATGTTTTCATTTTGAATTTCCATTATATCTTCTCTTTACTCAAGATATGTGTGAAAAGGGGATTTATGGAAAAAACCTACTTCCTCATTTTTAGAGCATATTTATTATACAATGCAAAGATTCAATTATGAAAGATAAGAGGCATTGCCATCTGAGACCTTATAAAGCTTTTTTGATACACGGGAGATTTCTAATGATTTAGAGTATATTATGCTTGATAGTTGTATTTTTCCCAAATGTTTCTTTAAGCACTTGAGCATATTATTAGTTAGCTTTATATGCTTCTTTATGTGTAATGATAACCTCGCTCTCTTTTTAATCATATGTGTAGCTGCTGGTTAATTCAACATACTGTAAAGAACATGGGATGACAGGACATCTTCTGACATGAATTTCTACCCAGTTCACTTTTATTAGATGCTTCTTTTTGGTAGGAAACAGTAATGGGAAGAATAGGTCATCACGTTGTCTTCAGAAAGGGCATTCGTATTATGTCTCTCATTCTTGGTTGCAAAACGTACACTGGCCATGCTTCATTTGATTGATTCTCAAGGACAGTCTTAAAATAAACAGCAATGGTATCAATCATGCATGAAGCTCATATGATCATAATTTTTTCTAGTGAGCACGCAGAGTTATTATAGTTGGAAGGGAGCTCTGACAGATGCTTTTTGTGCTGACGACTGAGATTACAAGGCTTTCTTCTTCACTGAACTTCACAATTACTGGCACTTCAATCTTTTTTTATCTCTACAATTTGAAGTATAAAAACCAATATTTTTTTCTCCTGGAGGTGGGGGAATTAGGTAGAGGTATTCATGTTAACTGTTTCCCATCTGATTTTTAAGAGTGTAGACATTTGGAATTTTTAATGATCAGAGCAGAAGATATTTCTTAATATGCTGATGCAAGTCTGTGAGAGAGACAGGGTGGGGGAGGGGCATTTCGTTGAGTTGATTTTGTCTTTAAGAAGCAGAAAGGGCCATTTACAGCTGAGGCAGGGTCCGACACCCCTGGGGTACTGCTGTGCAGAGATGCAGTTCATTCCTCTCCTTACTCATTTCAGACAGAACCCCGGTTAATGCCATATTTTTAGTATACACTCGTTTAAAGATGCGTGTGTGTGGGAGTGGGCCTTCCCGTGTGTAAGCAGTAGCATGATGCAAAGGAGGGGCGTTGCTGGTAGTAACCGGAAGTCAGACTGCTGCCATTGGACAGCGCTCGGCAACCAAGGTGATCATTGGTCAGAGGCGCTAACTTGTTAGCAGGGAATCATGATTCAATCGCTGTGCTCTAAAAAACTATTTTGTCTCTAAAATAATTTTCTTGTTATGGGGATTTTCATGATCCTTTTGTTTGTTTGTTTCGTTTTGTTTTTGGTACACTGCAGGCATTTTTTTGTGTTGGAATTTAAGATATAGTTCATAATATTCATAACTTTTATCATCAACTTTGATAGTTTGTCAAATGTTAAATATATGAACAATGTATTTTTATTGTTTTTAAAACAGTATTGTTTTCTAGTGAGGAAGATTCTTTAAATAATTTAGTAGTAAAATAAACACGTGTAATTCTCTGAATGATGCACATATCAAAGCATAAGAAGATGATTAATTCTTGGTGACAAAAAAATCTTGATAAAGAAAAATTGAGTTTGTTGTTCCTAATTAGAGAAAGAAGAGGGATTCTAGATTTCATAAAGATATTTTATGACAAATACTATGAATCCTGAATATAACCATTTCCTACATTTTTCTTGCAGTACATTTCCTTAACTGATTTAGTATTTTTTTTTTACTTTGTCAGGTTCATTCTAATCTACCCAAAAGGTCAGTGTTTGCTTGGAGTGGCTGTGTACTGCGTGTAAACTTGGCAGTAATTGGTGGAGAGACATTCCAAAGATAAAAGATTTAAAAATTTTAAAATGTAATATATCGGGGCCGGTTTTTTCATATTCCTTGTGTTCTCCTTGCGTCAGTCATCAACAAGCCTCACTTCACTTGTGCATGGAAGGGTGGTGTCACCATCACCTGGTTGAGTACTAAGGGACTCTTCTGACTACGTCCCATAACTCCCCACGGTGGTAGATGATACTGGTCAACAAGGCCTGTGTGACTGATTCCTAAAGGTTTCTGTCTGCGGCAAGCCCCAAGCTGTACAGGACACCCCAGGCATGCTGTTCAGAGTGTTCCCGGGGCCAGAGACAGTGACCGAGAGACAAATGGTCCTCAGCTCTCCAGCTTTTCCTGTGCGTCCCACCTGAACCATTTCACTGGTTAGAACTGCCTGGCCAGGATGCCTGGAGTAGGGTTTGTCATGAAACCCTTCCAGGTGAGCACATGCCAGCAGATGGGTTGTCTCACCACCCTACGAGGACTCCACAGGGAGTGGCCGGACGAGCCCATCCCCTCTGTGCAGCTGGCTCTGCTCTTACAGTCTCTTCTTCCTTGTCACGTAAGAGAAGAGTTGGGTCCCATAGCAGCTTTTTTTTTTTTTTTAAATCTCTAGAGTCAGGTTGTTAGCAACAGATCTAAAGTTTCTACGTTTTCTTCTTCACGTTCTTTCAGGTTATTAACATAAGAAAATTTGAATGCATCTCTTCAGTTGTATAATTCTTTTCTCTGGAGTTGGATTAATCAATTGTTTTATGTAACTTAATTTCACTGCCTACTCAAATGTACCTGTTTAGAATATTTGGTGAATGACCAATTGCAGTTATTTCAGGACTGAAAAAGAGCCACTGAACATTTGAATCAATTAGTTACATTCCATTGTCAGTGTTCAAAGAGAAAGATTTACTTCTTTATGCTCCTGCAGGAACTCTCTGACCCTTCAGCATATTTCAAGTTGAGAAAGTCATTTTTCATGTTATTTTCCATTACGATTTAAAGTATCTGTGAATATAATTATATCCACCAAATCATTTTCTGCTGTCAGTAATTGTAGGGGTTAAGAGCACATATTCTTGCACTAGGTTGCCTGGATTCTAATTCCAGCTCTTCTACTAGCAAGTGAATTATTAAGTTAATAGTGGACAAGTTAATTCACTTCTGTGAGCCTCAGTGTACACATCTGTAAAAAGGGGGCACTAACAGTACCTGCCTCATAGATTGTTTAGATGATTAAGTAAATGTATGTCTCATTAGATAAATAGATGGGAACATGCATTCATATGGTTGAACGCTCATACTTTTTAGATGTCATTATCATTAATAAAAAAATAAATGCTCATTCAAAGGTAACTGGCATGATAGCATCTAATTACATAAAGTCTATCAGGTTAGGACATACCAGCTGGTCTAGGAAGATTTTATGTTAATGCCTTTTTTTCTTTTTAAAAAGTGTGATATACTGAAAGTCAACCAAGCTAACATCAGTACATTTTCTTCCCGTGGGTTTTTCTTAGACAGTTTAGTTCAGCAATGTGCTTTTCACATTTTGTCTTGTCATCTGTTACTATCATAGAGTGTCAAGTTCAGCTCACACTTTCTCTTACAAGACTCAGTTGGCTGAAATCTGTTCATCTTCCCTAATACCATCAAAAATAAATAGGCCTTCAGGAGTCGATGGTCTGTTTGCTTCAACTGGCCCAAGGCCCAAGTGCCTCCTCCGATCCATAGCAGGAATAGGGTTCCGTGTGGAGCTTAGGCCAGCTCAGTATTACGTCCCAAATCCATAACGTAAAGATCTTTCTCTTTAACTGACAGCGAAAGGAGGAGGATGGGCAGAAAAAGGTATTAAAATGTTTTCTGCAATGACAATGAATTTTTTTTTTGACAAAACACTTCCTGTCCATGTAATTGGACAGGAAGAGAGTTAGCACTGTCATGTGATGGGGTCCAGGGCACACGTTGGGTGTGGCTAGCGCTGTCATGTGTGGGCTAAAAAACTTCGGTCCTTGTAGTAATGAGCTTTGATCTTGGACAAGTTATTTCTTTCCTGCTTTCACCTGCAAAATGAAAATTGAACTAAATCGTCCCTACAGCCATTTCTCAATTTGAAATTCTATTTTATTTAGTCTCCAAGCTTTATTTTAATTCATATAGCCAAAGCTGGGGGCGGGGGTGGGGGGCAGGGAAATGTACCTATTTACCATGTACATTTTGGGGCAACTAGATCACAAAGTTAGAGTGTTCAGTTTTTGTTTTTTTCTGAAATGCATATTTTTTAAAAATACAGAATGTCCACTTCCAGCTAATATGTGTTATCATCTGTAGTGACACAGGGTGTTCCATTTTGGAAATAATCCTAGCCTTCTGCTGAGTAGTAAAAACACTGACAGCAAATTATATGTAATTTTAAAATCAATTTTTGGTCAAAGTAGGAAACTTTAAAGATTTAATGTTAAAAACATAGCTCGATGTTATTTAATATATATATATAATATATATAAAATCTACAAGTGGTACATCAATTATAAAAAGGCAAGTTGGAATAAGATCAAAATCTTAACTTTTTTGGTGGGGAGGGTCTCAAAATTCAAACCTATTTATCTATCTGTAAAATATACACAGATTTTGTAGTGAAATGAAGTGCTTTTATACTGTATGTTTCTTTCGCCCCTTGTGGAAAATAACTTTGGTACATGGCTCTTTGAAGGTTATTTCTGTTCTTCATAACATTTAATTTCGAATGTGAAAAATCAGATAGCATTTGTTTTATAAAATATGCAGCTGATGTGAACGACAAAAAAATCCCATACCAAAAGGATAAAGTGCTGCGTAACAGCATCTGTGACACTTAACATTTCTTTTGCCTTCTTTTCTCCTTTTTCTTGGGAAAGCTACTTATAGATTTCAAGGTTATTCACGAAACCATATTTGATTGTCGTTTCTTGTCATTTAGTGCTCTGAATGGGTGCTCTTTGTCTCGGTGTCTCACCACGACTGTTTGGCATGTGCATCCTTGGGTTTGGATCATGCGCTATCTTGAGAGGCCACACAAAGAAGCTTAGCCCAGAAAGTTGAGTAACGCCTCCCAGCCCCCCACCTCTGATAGAGACCTGAGGTGTAGTATATAAAAGGAGGCTAGGGGGAGCTGTTGAGCCGTTTAAGGACTCCAGGGGCGGAAGGATTGGTTTAAAATCAAGGACACTGGGTGCAATCAGTCTTCATAGAGTGAATCCTAGCCAATCAGAGAGAGTTTAAGGAAATCAGTGAAGATATAGTGTGTAATTTAAGATGTGAGCTGGGTTTACTGAGAGCCACTTGGTATCCGTGATTTCATATTTGATGAACTAGGAAGGAACTTAGCACTTTTCCAGGAGAGCAGGAGTTCTGGGCATGACAGTGTGACAAAGACTATATAATGCAGGACTGCTCTGTGTTTCCCTTGCTTTTAGGCATAGAATAAGTCAGAAAACATACATTATAGCGGCGGAAGGTGCTTCTGCTATTCTCATTTTGGCTAAGGTGCCTAAAAATAATTGTCTAACAGATTAAAGGAGGGACAAATTTAATTTGATCACGCCTTTTAGATTATGTGTAGCAAAAATTCAGTTTTCAGTGTTCATGACACTAAAGATATTTTACTTTTACGGTTTATCATAGGACCTTGTTGAATAAACATTTTTCATTGAAAGCAGATTTTAATGTACAGGTTTTACCTATTTCTCTTTTTAGAAGATATGTAAGAAATGAGCCACAAAAGTGTGAAACTGTGTCTTTTTCTTTAAATAGGAACCTCAGATATGTTTTCAGTTGAGCAGATTATTATATGACCTCTGGGGAATAAAAAAAAGGCCATCACTTATGCACTGAGACATGTCAGCATTAGGATATAATAATCTACTCACAAGCACCACTCACATTTTTCGCCATTTTTTAATCTAGTGAATCTAATGAAATGTGGGTAAATGCAGTAAGCTATGGCTCCCTAGGCACATATTCTCAGGAGAGACAGCCCTGAGAGTCATGTATTCAAGTGACCAAACAAACCCAAAGAGCTCACTCACTGGACTGGAATTTTACGGTGACATTTAAGTCGTGCTTCAGTTAAGGGAGGACACACTGACCGTTTTAGGGAAGCTGCATACTTTTTGAACATCCCCCAATCTCGTACAGCCGAGGCGATGTCGGCAGCGTGCTGGCCTGTGCGCAGCCACTGAGCGATGTCTGCGGGGCGTTTTCCCATGGGAACTTTCCACAGTTGAGTCCTTACTGTGTGTTAACAGTCTCCTGTTTGATGATGCGCTGTTCGCACTGCTGCGAGTTCCGATGCCAGTGCACTTTCCCCTGCACGCCCTGCGCGTGGTTGGTCCTATCTGTTTCTTCTGCTTGGGGTCTGGAGGGAATTCCTGTGTCAGTCACGTTGCAGGACACCGGGCTCACAAAGGGGGGGGGGGACATTTCCAGTCCCCCCTCTTTCGCTGTGAATAAAGTAGAACAGTTTCATGTAACTTCTAGAGTCAAATGCGCACTCAGTGACTTATGTGAAACGGAGAACAGGCTCCCAGGTGCAGATAGAGCGCCTTTGGACGGCTGCATGTGTTCATATCGCAGCGACTCCACTATGTGACGCCAGTTTGCTCCTGCACGAGCGTCGAGTGCAGTTGTTTGCTTGCTCCGCGGAAGAGTCAGGCAAATTACGCAAGCGGCCTTGCCCGATTTTGATCATTCATAAGCGGATCCGGGATCTCATGGCTTATCCGCGGCGCAGGTTTGCGATGACAGCAGAGGCCGTGCAACGCATCTCCCTCCTGAGTCAGACCAGGGTGCACGTCAGGCCCTTGGCCCCGCGGCCGCCGGAGTGTGGGAGCAGCGTGAGCCGGCACTGCCTTCCAGGCGGACAGGGCCGACGCGACCGGCGCAACGGACACGCCTGGAGTCGACGCTACTGGCCGCCTTTGCGATGGCAGTGAGATCGTTCCTTGCCAGCGCCCAGTGCCTGTGCTGCGGTGACTCGCGCCCACTTCCCGCGGGCGAGCACCCCGCTTCTGCTTCACACGTGAGGGGCCTGAGGCACAGTGCGGCGAGGCAGCGCGGAGAAGCAGCGCGGAGAACACGCGTGACGCGGCCCGGGCCCCGCAAAGCCGGCAGGCGGGC
>NW_006443225.1:22221846-22261741 GCF_000325575.1 Pteropus alecto | reverse complement strand
GCCGAGGCCTTCCCGCCGGGTACCAGCCGGGGCCGCCGCCGTGGCTGACTGCGCGGTACCCGTGCGGTTTGACTGTCGATGCCCTTTATGGTGTTTCACTCATTAGGAAGTTGGTAGCCCGTGTCAAACTACATAAGACATTATTAATCTTAAATTATATGTAACATTAAAGTACTCAGAATTTCTCATCCCTCAAGTATTTCCCATGGTGTAGTGCATCACTGAATGTGACGTTTGAGGGTTTAGGAAGACTCGATTACATCCCGGGAGGAAAGAGCAGAAGATGAGAGAAAACGAAAGGCTCCCGTCTGCGCCCGCGCCTGCCAGCCGGCGTGCGTGTGTTCTGAGCTCTGGGGCTGGCGGTGTCAAACACCACGTGGATGGGGTGGGGGTCCCAAGGAAACAGATTTACACTTGTTATCCCTAACGTATTTCTTTACCTGTGGAATAGAGGAGACCTTTCTCAGATCTCAAAAGAGACGAGTCAGGGCCCGGACACGGGCAGCCCCTCACGGCTGGAGTGAGGGCTCACGTCTGGTGACTGGCTCTGTCGTGCAGACAATGGCAATCTGAACGTGGTGGTGACCCGAGGACAGAAAAGCTCCTTCAGGCCTTAAGAGCTTTGCTGTGACAGCGTTCAGGACTCATCGTGTCCACTCAGTAGCTTTTCAAGGGAGGACTCTTTCTAAACCTGCTTATGATGGTGAGCATCTGACTGACTTTATGCGATTTCTCCGTGCTGAGTGTGCGTTTGGCTGTCTCTCACTTCTCCAGAGGCCGGTGCCGTAAAGGGTCTGTGCAACAGCGTTGGAAGAAATGCTTAAACTCCTTAGCTGTATCGCTGCAGCTCAGTGAACGTGACCGAAAGGCTCAGATTGTCCTGAGTGACTTGGCAGTTTCCCGGAACAAAGCTCAGTGTATAGGGGTATGCAGAGGAACAGAGGTACCCAACTCCCAGCAAGTTAAAACATACACTGTCTGCATCCAATAAAAAATAAATAAATAAGTTGCCAAGCTCTCGAAGAAGCAGGGAAACACAACCAAAGAGGAAAAATGTAAGTCTGTCTAAACTGAGCAGAAATGGCATGGGTGTTAGCAGACAAGGATATTAAAGATATTAAAACAGTAGTTATAGCTGTATTCTTTGTTCAAAAAAATGAGACATGGAAGATACTGAAAAAGACTCAAATCAGACTTCTAGGGATCAAAACTACAATATGTGAGATTAAAGATACACTTGAAATTTAAGCATATTTGATGTTACTGAAGGAAAAAAAAATAGTAAACTTGAAGTCAGCAATAGATGTTATCCAGAATGAAAAAGAGAAAAGAAAATTTTAAAGTGAACAGAATACTGGTGATATGTGAGACAGCTTCAAGTGCCCTGACATATGTGTGACTGGAGTCCCCGAAGGGAGAGAGGACAGAGTATTTGAAGATGTGATTGCTAAAGCTTTTTCTAATTTGGTGGAAAATATATAAACTCATGGATCTAAGAAGCTCAATGAATCTCAAGCACAAGAATCATGAAGAAAACTAACACTATAATCAAATTGCTCAGATGAGTGACAAAGAGAAAATCTTAAAAGCAAAGAAAAAAAAAAGACATCTTACATATAGAGAAACAAAGAAAAAAATGACAGATTTTTTTTTTTTGTCAGAAATAACGTAAGCAAGAAGGCATTGGAAGAACATTTTGAAAAATGCCAAAAGAAAAAAAATACTGTCAACTTGGAATTTTATACTCAGTGAAAGTATCTTTCAAAAATGAAGCCAAAATAAAGATTTTCTTGAGGCGTTGAGAAGCTGAACGATTTCATCGCCAGTAAGCAGCCCTGCATGAAATGTCCAGGATCTGGAGGCAGCCTGGGTCCATCCATACGCACAGGCAGCCCGTGCTGGGGCATCCATGCGGTGGAGTGCCGCTCAGCAATGGGAGAGGGATGGATGTTGACACATAGTCCAACGTGAGTGCATTTCCACATGACTGCAGTGGATAGAGCCAGACAAAAGGGACACATATTGTGAGGTTCACTTATATGAAGTGACAGCAAATGGACACTGATCTACAGCAAGAGAAGGCAGATCAGTGTCTGCCTGGAGACAGGAGGTGGGCGGGAGACTTCCGACGGTAACGGGGTCCACCCACCACCCTGAGTGCCGTGGTGGTCCCACGGGGTGTGCCGAATGTATCAAGTCATGCGTTTTAAGTACACACCACTCGTGTGTCAATCTCACCTCAACAGAGCTGTTAGACCTTCCAGAATATTGAACATGTAATCCAGTTTTCAGCACGCAGGAACCGACCTACTGAGGAACGACGGCTGGTAATGACGTGTGGGGACAGCCTAGGTGAGATGGCGAGGCGGCTGCAGTCTGCCTCACTAGTAAGTGTCGGGCTGACTGGGGCCTGGCCTCAGGCGCGTCTCACTCTAATATTTATTTAGGCAACGTTGTGGGTACCTGTGACCTGAATACCCACAAGAGGATGGCTGCCAGTGTTTGTCTCCAGTTCGCAGCCTTTGCTCGGAGTAGCCCGCATTCTCGTGTCTGCATGCCCTTGCCGACGTGACAGCCTTCCTGAGTCCAGTACCAGGCATTTTCTTCTGCCCTCCCCAAGCGTTTCCCATCATTGCACTGGCACCACCCGGGCACTCATGTCGGAAGGGTGGGCACCCGCCTGGCCCGCCGCTAGTCCCAATCAGTTGTTGCTTTTCCCGTAACATGCATCTTCCATCTGTTCCTGTCCCATGTGTTCTTGGCTTAGCCCTGCTCTGAGCCTCTCTGTCCAGTCTGAACATACGTGTGTCTGTGGCCAGCATAGCCCTCCTGTCCAGCCCCCGACCCTTGATCCAGCCTTCTGGCTCAAGTTTATCTCCTGCTCCCCATGATGGAGCATAGTGGTCCTCAAACTAGGGACCCATACAGGCCCAAACTATTGAAAACACCAAAGAATATTATGTGGCTTATATCTATCTATATTTACAGTACTGGACATTAAACATGAGAAAGTTTTAAAATATTTACTTAGAAATTTATTAAAAAATAATAGTTATTTTGTTAATGTAGAAAACATTTTTATGAAAAGTAAATTTTACAAAAATGAAAAAAAATACATTGTTTTACATATTTCCAAATACTATCTGGCTTAACAGAAGATAGTTGGATTTCAATGTTTGTTTCTGCATTCGCACTGCAATGTTAGAAATCACATGGCTTCTGGTAAACCGCACCGTCAACTGCACGCAAATGGGAGTGAAAAGGCAAATAACATCATATCAAAAGTTTGACGCAGCCGACTCCTCACAGAGTTTTAGGATCACCAAAGGTTCCTGGACCAAACTTGAGAACCACTGTTGGAGCAGCCATACTGCTTTCTCTTCTCCTCCTGGACAGGCCAAGACGTCTGTCCTTATAGTCTTCATCAAAATGCCGACCTCCTCTATGTCCCCTTACGCCTTTGCACAGTCTTTAGTGCTTAGCAGACGTGTGGCCTTTTCCTAGTCTCCGTCTGCACTCCACCCCGAAAGAGTTCAGTATGCATTTGTAATAACCTTCTCTACTTGTTCTGACATTTGTCTGTAAGACAAAAAGCTTGCTTTTAACATCACAGTTGAAAATCCATTCGGTGGCTTAGTAATGGCTAGAACTTGGCACATGAACACTCAGAAGCCTAGTATCAACCCCTCTTGTGTCTCTGGGCCTTTTAGTTTTGCTTTTCCTGTCTCTGGAATCATGGAGGCCAAACTCATATCAGCTGTAGGAGAAAATTAGAGACTCGAATTAAGTAATTTTTCTCTTTTTGCCTGGAGCATGTGGTTAAATTTGATATGTTAGAGTAACTTAAATGCACGTGCAGGTAATCTGTTGTACAAAGTTTTGAGTAATACATTTGTGTCTGTCTCTCGCAGTCAGTTACAACTTTATGATGAGACAGAGAATATGACCTTGGTCACCACTATATGTCGTGGCCCAGCACTGCCTTGCACAGGCAGGGAGCTCGGTAGAAGTGCACTGAAAGAGTGACTGAGTTATGTCATCCCTTCTCATGGGTGTGAGTTTCTAGTTTATCTGATATTTACTTCAGCAACTTTATTGAAAATATCCAACTTCTCATAACGGAAGGCCATATTTATCTTAGTGATTAATGGTTAACTTGTGAGTGGCTTAGGCTTCTGGAGTTTTTTTCTAGACATCTCCCTCATGATACATCAGTATTTCTGGTATGTGTTTTCTATCTTCACCAATACCACATTTATAGAAGTTTCTCTTGTCTTGGCCTTAAAAAAATTGTCAAATCGTTCACTTTTTTCCCAGGAGTGTGTATCAGAATACCTGGGGGAAAATGACCTTGTTCTAGTTTGGTGATTACCGTTGCAGTTATAACTATTGATAAACGGCAACCTCCCCAGTTTTCAGGAAAAAGCAAGAATAATTTACCTGTATTGCACTGGACTTCTGAAATCATTTCAACACCTCTTTTGGCTCCATGGTTGAGAAAAATGTTGCTATGCTGCCATCAACTTTTGAATCCATTGGCATGGAAAACACCAACAGCGAGTAGTCACAAAGTAATTTGAATTTCTTTGAAATAACTTACATTAAAATCAGATCACGTTTAGTGTTCTAACAAGGTCAGTATCGAAGACCCAGGAAGGACTGACTCAGACGTTAAAGTCTGACAGATCTTTCTCCTGCTCAGCACCCGCTTGTTGGTGACTGGCAAGACAGGAACGGGGAAGCCACAGGACCTTCTTCCGCCTCGTCGACCTTCCGCAGGAGGTGGGGAGTGCAGCCCTCTGAGTATCGAACAGCCCTTTGTTCACTCTTGCACTGAACAGGAAAGATGAGTCTCTGCTATAGCATCATGTACTGGCTGTGGACAGACATCCACCCAAGGCTCGTAGGTTCCTTTCTTGAAAAACAAAACAGAACAAAACAAACAGAACAAAAACTTGGTTTTCTTTTTTTTTCTTGTCGTGAATAACTTCCAGAAATTTTCTACACACACACTCAAAATTCCTTCCTTCCTTCTTGTGGAAATACGTTATTTAAAATGATCTATATATTTTTAAATACATATTTTGGAGAATTTTTCGTATCAGTACATTTAAAACAACTTTATACTTGTAATTTATATGGTAAGTTATTTAACTGTAGCCTTATTGCTAGGCCAATAGTTGTTTTCAAGGTAGTTTCTGTTATAAACAATAGTGCTGTGTGCTTACGTAAGCACGAGCAAGTTTATCTAACTAAATTTCTGGAAGCGAGATTGCTGCATTAATGTGGTGGATTCTGCCAAATTGCTATCCCCAAAATACATCAATTTAATATTTACCAGTAGTGCTTGAGCATGGGTGGTTCTACACACTCTACCAGTACTTTTAATTTTTTTTCTGGTTTGAGCAGTAAAAATTAATTTTATGCAAATTTAAGTTAATATCGATAATCAGCATTTAAAAATATTTTAATTTTTATTGCAAAAATTTTCTTCACTTGCCTTTATTTTGTCGTCTCTTTCTTACTGATTTACCCCAGTTTTATGTGTATGAAGAAAACTGACCCATTCATCATGCAGACCAAAATGAGTTTGTTTAGATTTTGCTAATTTACTTTTTTCAGATTAATTAGTTATTGATAGTATGATGTTTAGTTTTACATCATGGTTCAAAAAGTCTCTAGGATTTCAAAACTGTTTTTAAAAACATGCATTTCTTTCTCTGTCCTTTTTTTTTTTTTTTAATTATAAATTATAAACTTTGCTTTACGTAGAATGCTTTTGGAGCAGGCGCTGAAGTTGAGTCTAAGCCATTCCCCCGTGTGGCTCACGGGGGCTGCGGGGCACATTGAGTCATATGCCTCATCCTTCACATCACAGGTTTTGAGCACCAATGGCTGTAAAATGCAGTGGCTTCAGACAGCTTTGAGCTAGAAGGTGTTCTTTTGGGGACAGCAAAAGCACTAGGGAACAGCAGCCACATGGACACCTCGTAACTAGGCACCTGCTCTTCTGACCATACCCTTTTGCCTAAAGCAAACTGGGCACCTTGGGGTGTCGGGACTGGGCACAGCAGCCTCTGATAAGGCCAGGTGGCACGTGGGCATGGGCGGGGCAGGCGTGGGAAGCAGCGTGCGGTCTGTGCCATCCGCACTGATTTAAACGCTGCCTTTATCACGCAGCGATCCCCACGCGTACCTCGGCCTGTTTCTGAATGAGCTCCGTGGCTTTATTCACATCTGCCTGGGAAAATGCCAAGCTATTGTGCTTCTCCCTTTGGTCATGTTTTGCGGCTTTCATAGACAAGGATTTTCTTCTTCTTTTTGTTGCTGTTTAGAAAGGGAACTTCCACTCTATCGAGCAATTTTTATTTTTAAAAAACTATTGATGTTTATGTGTTAATTTTCAAGTGATCGCCTCGTTACCATCACATTGTAGCATGTAATCGTCCTTGTAGTTTCTCCTGAGCAGTCTGGGTATGTGGTTACAGCATTTATACTTAGAGATAATTTTACCTCCCATTTTTTTCTCTAATTCAGTCTTTTGGTTCTTCCAGAGCATGAATAAGTAATTATTGTGACTTTAGGGGAAATGAAGACCCATTTGTTTCCAAATGTCAGTCATTGCCTTTAAGAAAAATGGAAATCCTAGTCATTTTGCCCCAGATAATTAATTCTAGAGTAGATTGCCTTTGACTGAACACTGACAGGGAGGACACAGCATGGCCAGCATGACAAGAAATTGAAATATAGTATGATAGTCTCCATTTTATTTCTTGATTTTGATGAGTTATTTTTCATATTTCCTTAGAGTTTTCTTGAAAGTTTTCTTAAAGTTTCATGAAAACTGTTTTTTCAATGAAATAAATGGATGGATTAATTCTGTGTTGGAATCTGGGCATTTGATTCAAGACTGGTGTCACATACAGAAAGCCACTGTGAGCTCCCTTGGGCCACCTCGGGGCTGCTCATGGCTCACACAGGTGGTGGAGAGGGGCCAGCCGCCAGGTACCCAGGGCGGGGTGGAGGCCTGGGCCAGGCTCTCTGTCGCCCTCTGTCGCTGCAGCTCCGCTCTGCTGGTTGGCCCCACGCTCCCTGCGTGCGCTCTCCTGCGTGAGCCCTCCTGCGTGAGCCGTGTTTGTTCCGTCTGCCCGCCACTGTCCACTGTCCCCCGCACTTTCTGGGAAGGAGGATCTGCCCTCTGCCCACATGCACACACACCCAGCCCTACTGCAGAAAACTCTGGAAGATCCCGGCCAGCCTGGATGCCTCCTGGGTGGTGTGTGGGGACTGCGGGTGGCGGCACCCAGGACACTCAGATAGTCGGACTTGTGGAGCAGCATTTTCCTGGGAAACTGGGAAGGTGTGTGTGGACAGTTCGGACAGCAGGGGTCTGAGCCAGGCGAGCCCGAGGCTCTCTCCTCCCTTCCTGCTCGTCCCTGCTCCTTTGCCTCCCGCTCCGCGATTCCAGCCGTGCTGTGCCCCATGCAGTCACCTTCTGTTGTATTTCTCATCCCCTTTCCTTTCTGTCTCTGGACAAATAGGATTAAGGTGTGTTTTCTACTTACAGGGCTGCTACCTTCTATTTGGAGACAATTATGTGAAGTTGCGCTGAGTGAAGGGGCGGGAGTAGCCATCACGCCCAGAGCGCCCTGTGTAGCCAAGGACAGGTGGGAGCCAGCGTGACTGGGGGAGACAAGTGAGAGGCTGAAGGTTGGGTTTAAGCAACAGCTTTGGGACTTATACTCAAGATGCATGCTTGAGAGGTGAGAAATAAACAACTGCTCTTTCTCCGGAAACTTCTTAACCTGATTGTGTTTGAGATGCGATAGCACAGTTCTGAGGCTGTCGCTATTTGTCCCCGAATCCTGCCTCTTCCGTGTCAGGGCCGTCACCATAGGCTAGAGCAAATGCTTTCGTGGACGAGGAACCTGAAGACCCGGTGGTGGACTTGACTTGACTTCTGGCTTCACAGAAAGGCCACTGGGCCCAGCGAGCAGAACCAGGCTTGGCACTCCAGTGTTCTTGCGTGGGCGTCGAGGAGGGGACCCGGTGTCGTAAATGGGTGTGGTGCTATGGTGTCAGCGCTCGGGCACAGGCACTACCATTGTGATATGCGAGTCTCAGATGTTATTTGATTATTATTTGGATTCTCGCCCACCGTGGACAAAAATACCTTTGTGAAACAATGAAAAGTTTTAGCCACTTGAATATCGATGTCATGAATTTGTTATTTATATAAATAACAAAACCAAGTTTAACAGAGCAAAAAGATAGAAGGGAAATATTAGGACATTGCCAAATGCCTTCTAAATTCAGACTTTGACAAATTCATTTGTCTCTCTGAAATAATTTCATTGGAGCCACACCGCCTTCCTCAGTAGCAAAGATGTTGGTGCTGTAGCTGTGGCTCAGCCATCACATCACAGTTCTAGGCACTGTTACAGAAGAGCATCTTAGTTTCATCTTTGTTTAAATGTATCTTATAATGTTACAATTAAACACGCTTCTAACTACACACAGCGTCCTAGCCATACATATATGTGTGCTCCAAAGGAAAGGCGTAGAATATGGCACCTGTGTGCCTGCGTGTACAGCGAGCTTCCTGGGTGCTTTGGGAGATAAATTAGCTTTTTACATACATCTTGGGAATTTCATCTTATTTTTACACTTTGTAGCAAATAAATTAGAATGATATTAAAAGGATATGAGTGTATTCCTGCAGATCAGACACTTAAGCTCTGGGCTCTACCCTCAGTGTCGTGTGTGAGACTCACTATGGCTGTAACACGGAGAGAGGCAGGGAAGGAGGAGGAAGGGGACACTAGGGGACCAGAGGCCAAGGAAGGGCCCCACCACTCCCCGCATGCTTTCCCTGAAGAGTCAGGGCCGTTCCAAAGGCTACGAGTCTTTCATTCTGGAATTACTGGGTGGAGCCCACGAGAGGCAATCCTGGCCTCTTCATTGAGCTAGTTTTAAAATAAAGGACGACACTGTTTTGGTAGAGTACATGATTTACTAAATTTTAATGCAATAGTATAAGGTAAAAAGAAAGGTTTAAGTGACACCTTCTCTTACATTATTAATCCTCAGCCTCCTGTCTCTCCCGCCTTTGGACACACGCATAGAAAACGGTTGACGCTGCCGTTCTTGTCTTGCCCATCCACGATTGCTTTGAAGTCATTTTTGCACTCATGACTGATGGCATTTCTTTGGCTGGTAGGAGAGTCACTCCAAGTTCAGGCTCCTAAGAGAACAAGCCCTTTCAAGGAATCTAAGGCTTCTGTGTTCCTGTGCTGGCTCGCGCTCCCCCGCCCGCCCACCTCCCTGTGCGCTCTCGCGCGTGCGCGCGCGCGCTCTCTCTCTCTGTTCTTCCTGCCCCACCCTAAGCAGAATGAGAACCAAGCATCTGTACCACCAGCTTGGGAAACAGGCCCCCACTCTCACCACACACACACACACACACACACACACACACACACACACACACACACACACACACTCTCTCTCTCTCCCTCCCTCTCATGACAGCTTGAGGAAGTGAATGTACTAGTTCAGTCTAGTCATTGTTGGATAATATTTTAGCATAGAATGCTTGAATTTTACAGGCGGAGAGACAGAGTGCAGAGGGCGGTAGCGTCCCCATCACCGTTTTTCCTGATACAAGATGCTCTTTACTTTCTTTATAAAGTGTGGCCGCTGACACTATGGACGTATTGGCCACTGTTCACCAGAGAGCCCACGCGCACGTGGGTCCACTTTGCTTTCACCTTTTTAATGTGAACGTTCTTGGTCTGTCTCAACATGGCAGGTGTCTATGCTGACTTTAATAGGGAAGAAAGAGGAGCCTGAGCCTATAAACACACATCCCAGGCTCCGTCTGGCATCGGGGACACACGGAAAGTGGCATGAAGTCCTTTGCTGAGCACGGAGTCTGGGGAGGCAAAGGAGGCGGCCGCGCAGCCAGCACAGAGCGATGTGTCCCCAGGCTCCGATGTTTGTGGTACGAGCTCATTTGTGGACTCCTTAATAGACTCAGTTACGGACGGTGACAGAGCAATGACTTGGCGACAAAGAGGGGCTCTTATCTGTTTTCTGAGATACATTTGACTGGTGTTTTGAAGTTATCTCTGCAGGCTACATTACAGTCTAATAATATTATAGATCACCTCGAACTGACTCATTTGGTGAAATAATGACCTTCAGGTCTCAGGTGGCAAGAGCTTGGTGAATACGAGATGGCTCCTCCGTGGGGCGGATCAGTCACGGCTGTGCTGGTGTGGGAGCTGAGTCCATGGTGGTGCCCTCGCTGAGTCCGCTCTGAGGCCAGGGAGGAAGTGGGTGATGTGAAGGGATTGTGCTCTGGGACCCCTGCCCTCTGGCCGACACCGTCCACGGGGTCCAGATGAGGGCCGTGGCCGTGGCGTTCGCATTAGTTGAGGAATTTGGAGTTTAGAGGTCTTTCCATTTGAGCCTTTTAATTTAAACATCATATTGATGGAAATGGATAAACACAAGTATGAAGGAGGAGTTTGTATAGTCGCTTTCTGAGCAGAGAGGTCAGCCATGAAAAAATGAACGCATCTGTTTGCAGTACACCCTCTTCCAGTTGTGAGCAGATGCCTGTGTGGCCTGAGTGTGACAAACAGGACCGAGCTTCCCCTGAGTAAGCTCAGCCTTATTCCTCTGTCCACTGGACCTTTTCTCCCGTTTCCCCAATACTCTGTGGTTTTAAAAGGTTGAGCATAAAAAGAAAAAAATTGGATTTGTAGTAGGCAAGTTATAAACTATAGATATAATGTTAGAAATGAACTAAGACAATTTTACCTATAGGTTGTCCATGCTTAAAAAATTCAGCAGGTCCGTTGAAAGTTAATTATAATCATGTATTAAAATTCAGTGTGATTTTCAAACTGCACTGCTGCCGTGTGACATGTGTTTGACGTGAGATGCCAGTTACAGGGCGACACAGATAACACCCGTCACATGTTGGCAGCCACAGAATAGACAGCACTGATTTGAGGAGATGCCACCAGCACTTGATATTTTTATTCATCACCTGTTGGTGTCACCACTTTTTGTGCCATGAAGCCATGTGTTCCAGACCTCAGCGTGCAGATGAGTCACCTCGAGGAGCTTGTCTAAGTGACGATTCTGCGGCCCTTTCCCCTGAAGGCCTGTTCCAGGAGGTCTGAGGTTGAAAGGCCAACGCCTCCCCCGCCTGTCCCTCGGTGATTCCCACGCAGCTGCCACGGACTGGGCTGTGGGGAGCAGGTCCCGGAATTCCCTCGAGGACGGCTCTGCGAGCAGCCCCACGTGTTTCTCATTCTGCATCTAAATTGAAGTCAGGTTTATTGGCCTGTAATTCCCTGGCCCATCTCCTGTCCACACGTAAATGTGGCGATTACAAGCAGGGTGTTTTCTGCCTCCCAGTCTGCAGCCGGCTGCTCAGCTGGACCCGCTTTCTCACGCGCTTCCTCACTGGTGCCGTTTGGGGAAGAGAAGGCAGAAGCGCCCTACGGCCACTGTGAGGCTCCTCAGAGTGTACCCACGGCGCTCCTGCCACGTCTGTTCTGCCTCCCTCTGGTGACCTGTCATTGGCGTCCCCTTCTCTGTTCACCTTCTCATCACGTCGCGTGGGCACAGACCTAGTTTCGCTGCTGTTTCACTCTGTTTCCCCGTCATTTCCTCTGTGCTCTGCCTTCTGAAAGGCCCGGGTCTCTGCTTCGCGGACAGTGGAACACACCGACCCACTTGCATGTGGCAGACGTGGAAGGTGCGATCGCATCCATGTCCTTTCTCCACTTGTCATCTTCAGAGACTTGGCCACTTCGCCTTGGACAATAGCCAGCTGTTACCAAGCACTTTACAAATGTGCCAGACCCATGACAACTAAGCGTCATGTGCGTTCCTGATTCCACGCTAACTCTGCGAGATGCATGGAACATCGTCACTGTGCTCATTTCACGGGCAAAATCAGAGGCCCTGGAAAGGTTGAGACGCTGGTCTAACCGAAGCCTGGTGACCAGTCAGTGTGAGCGCTGAGACCCCTGCAGAGAGTCCGGGCGCACCGCCCAGTACCCCACAGCCCTGAGTACCGCACGGTACTGAGTACTGACCACCACAGCGCCGAGCACTGAGCATTACAGAGCACGGAGCACTGCACAGCCACAGTTCTGAGCATTACAGAGCACTGAGTACTGCGCAGCGCCGAGCACTGAGCATTACAGAGCACGGAGCACTGCACAGCCACAGCGCAGAGCTGGGAGGACTCTCTGTCCTGGCTGCACTCCGGCCCCCACCACAGTGCACCCCTGAGTCTTTAAGGAAGGCATGCCGTCCTTCCTCTTCTCCAGCAGGCAAGTCTTCACACCTCAGGTGCCTCGTCCTGAGCTTGGGGCCATTTTCAGAGGCCATCTCTGCACTCGATCAAAGGACTCACGCAGCTTCCTTCTCTCCAGTCCCCATGGGGGCTGTTCTCAGGCCTGGGACCTGCTGGCTTGTTTGGAGAAGTGCCAAGTTGGGGGATGCACAGCTTCCCCAGAGCTCTCTGCAGTGCCCCTTCCAGGTAGCGGCTCTGGTGACGGCGGCCCCAGGCCCACCACACTGCCCTGACTGACAGACCCCTGGCCGGTGCCTCTGGGGTCCCTGTTTCAGACCTGCACCCAGACCGTCAGGCACGTGTGTCTAGCTTGGTGGCAGCTCTCTTGGGGACAAAGTCATGTTGCAGCCAATGTGATAAAAACAGAACTATGAAACATTAAAACCACTGGAATTCCAGGTTGGAATAACATAATCTGCTATTTCTTTACAATGGCATATTAGAAATTTATTTTAAATTTTAAAGTAATAATTTTACTGTTCCTAGTCACAGACAGTAACTTATTTCAAGCTTGCATTATTTTTAAAGATAAACGATGCCAGCTACATTGTTAGGAGCCTCGTGGTTTAAATCGTTGCTCATCCATTTCAGGTATCTGTTAGGATTCTTAAAGGTAGGGACACGGTCACACCCACCTTTTAACCCCAGGACAGTGCCTGACAGTTAGCAGGAGCTGAATAAATGCTGAGTGGTAGAGATGGGGGACACTGAAGGTGGGGAGAGTATTAGATTATAAATGGCATTTTATCCAGACTGGTGTCAGTGATTAGGAATAATGTGCCCCTCCCCCCCCCGCCACACACACACTATGAAACTTTAATGCAGTCAAGCGAAATATTATATCTAAGGATTTATTTGATTTTAGTTTTTTGTGTTTTTTCCTCATGAACCTATTATGGTCTGGGTCATGTCTTATTTGAGTGAAATGGTGCAGTACAGGGTTCGTCTGTATATAAGGAGATCCTGAAAAAGCCATGTATTACCATTTGTACTTCACTTGTCATTTCCAAGGAAATCACTGCGTGGTCTCCAGAATTGCCTTACCTCTAACCAACGTGTTTCTTATGGAAACAGATTAAGGATTGGGGAACATTTCTGAATTCTTTCCAGAAACCCGTTTACTAGATCTGAGCCACAATAAAAAAAAAAAAAGGGGTGGGGGTCCTTGAAAATACCTTTCTGTAGACGCAGCGCCTTTGGGGGATTGAGGTCATCACTCAAAAAACAGGACAACGGCGCCTCCGGGGGCCAGGCAGGCTTGCGGTGTGGTCTGCGGTGTGTGCGTGGAGCCTGCGCCCTTCCCGGCTCTGCCAGCCCGGGGTGCGCACCCGCTTCCCCGCCCGTGCGGCCGTCTTCTGCGCCTCCGTGTCCGTTTGGTAGATTCCTGCCATGTGGAAGGCCCAGGTATCGCTCAGCTGTCATTTCCTTGGCCAGGCTAGGGGGGACCTCATCCCAGAGTGCACAGCGAGGGCTCATGTGACTGGTCATGGATGGAGCCCGGTCTGGGGCCCGCATTCCCAGTGCTAGACCGCCTGGAGTCTGGGAGGCGGTGCGGGACTGCGGGCCATGTCTGGGTTGGCAGTAGGCTCTGTCCTGTGTCCTTCATGCCACACCCCAAGCATGCCAGTGCTTTGTGAGACGGGGCGTCCCAACACTGACCCCCTGAAAATGGGAAATGAGTCATAGGTGGGTGTTTCCCTCCCGTGTTTCACCGCTGATAGTGGGCACGTCAGGTGCAACAAGGAAACAAACCCAGACTCACACACTCACAAACGCGCACGCACGCGGGGCTCACTCAGCAACCCATCCGTGAGCGTCACCGTCGGTATGGATTGCAGTTTCAGATGCTGACGTGGGGAGCTGTGACCCGCGCCCACGGTGCGCGTACATGACTCTGAGGTTTCCTTGGTGTGACGTTGGCAGATAGGAAACCTGCTTCCGAATATCTTCACGGGGGAAGTGTCCCCTGATGCTGGTTCCGATGACAGACCAATAGCATTGGACTGAGTCTTGGTCTCATTTTGACATGTTTAAGCAGAGTCTTCAGACTTCTGTGTACTCGCCTTTTTCTTTTTTCTCACTAAATTAGAGCGTGCCTGGAGAAGTGTGGACACACAGTGGCTGCTCATCCCGCGGGGCTCATGGGACTTGTAGTAACTAGGGACGCACTGTGTAGAGAGTGGAGCCCCCGCGGCTGCCTGCTCTGAACTAAAACCCTAGCTGCGCTTGTGCTATGTGCTCTGGGACGAATTGCTTAAACATGCTGAGATTTATTTTGCTTTCTAAAAAAAATGTTACCTATTTTATAGATAGCAGGGTAATAGTACCAATCTCATAAAGATATGAGAATTAAATGAGGTTTAAAAAAGACAGTATACACTTAAAAATTTCTGGTATACCTTTATTATGTGCTTTTCAAATTCAAAGAAAATAGGTTATGATCACTTTTAAAAGAAGTGGATTAAAAATTTTTAAAACTGTTTATTCTCATTGTCATTTAGATTACAATGTTATTTTAAAAAGTAACATCCAATTTAGTTAGCTTTTTAAAATAACATTTTAAAAGTTATTTTAGAAAGCTAACTAAAATGGATGTTGATACTCTGACAGATATTTTTAATTGACAGTGGGTTTGATTAGATAATCTCACTTCCAGTTTAAAGCTACTTTAAACTTCCATCCATCACCAACTTTTAGAGTTGTGATTTTTAAAAAGTAGGTAGTTTTGGGGGAAGGACTGGCTTAGATAACGATCAGCTACATAAGAAGCGAGGTGAAACAGTGAGGAGAAAGGAACATGAAAACGAGTTCTCCAAAATCTCCCACCAACCAAGACTTAAAACTATTGACGCTGAACTCATATCTAAAAAAGCGAATAACAATTAAACTAAAAGAGGTTCAAAGGATTTTGCCAACTTTTTAATAAATATTTTTTTAAACAAAGCAGGCAATTCTTTCAGAATAATTCTTTACTTGATAACTATTGATTTTGGCCTCCAAGGAGCAGTACCCATTGTGCAGCAGTGAGATGGACTTTGTCTTGAGGCAGGTCGAAGGTAAAACTAACCCTCCTCAAAGTACTCACTGCATGTAAAGTTAGGGCAGTAATTCAGCATGTCTGGGTCTGAGTGTCTTCACGCATAAAGCAAGACAAGGATGCTTCTTAGCCAGTACCCGGATGAGGATTAAGGTGAACGCCAGCTTCTCCAAACATGGTAACTGTTACTCACATTTAAAAAGAGTTCTTGAAAATGCGATTTGATGTGTATTTAGTTTTTTCATATTTCCATTTTTAATGAATTTACCCTAAATATTAACTTGAAACTAAAAAAAAAAAAAAAAAGGTTACTAATGACTCTTCTCCAGAACTCCAGGCCTGGCCTTCCCTTGGGCCTTTTCCTCACCTCCAGCCCATGTCAGCTGCTCGCTGCCCGTGTGTGTCCTGCTTGGTTGGAGAGGTCTGCCGCTGCCCACCCGGCAAAGCGATCCCCTCGCCCCTGTCACCCGCCTGGGGAAGTGGTCCCCTCGCCTCTCACCTGCCTGGGGAAGTGGTCCCCTCGCCCCTGGTCCCCTCGCCCCTGTCCCCTGCACTCCAGTGAGCGCGGGCGTGAGCCGAGACCTTATGCCAGGGCTCTGCGCACGTTTCCAGGCATAGAATCTTCTGGAAGGAAGATCTTTCCAGGCCGCCTCCCCTGGCATAGTTCTCTGCAGCCTCCCACAGTGTGGCAGGTTTTAGCACTGGACAACACTTCTCGGCTGAGAGGGTTTAAACCATTCTAGCTGCATCTAGAGTTCAATAAAAGTCTCTGTTTCCCTTAAAATTTGACCTTATTTCTGAACTGACCTCAGATGTCAAATCGAACAAGCTTTTACTCATCGAGATTGATAATCTCTTCAGCTCTCGACTGCTTGGGGAGATTTTTCCAGCCATTGTATGTGCGCAGACAAAACGTGTGTGAGCACAAAACGCACCCAGCTTAGGTGTGGGTCCTTCCGGGCGTGCGTCTGTCACCCGTCTGTCACCTGGGAGGTTGCAGACATGTCCGGTGGTGCGATTCCGGGAGCGCCTTTCTTGCTGTGTCAGGTTGGGGCTGGCGTTTAGGTTCAGCATGAGACGACTCAGGAATCGTTGCCCCTGCTTTCCGCCTTAGAGGGTCGGGGGTCTGATGCCTGTTCAGAATTGTGCCTCGCGAGGGACGTGGAACTTACTGAACTATCGTTCAATGACTCAACTCATGTCTACAAGGTCACAAAACCCTGGGCGTAGAAAATATTTGGAGGTGGGAAAGGCTTAGAGATCTGTAGCCTCGAGGGCAGAAGAAAATTTGGTAATTACGTAATCTGTTTTTCAAAATGCAGAGGAGGAAGTTTCGTCCAAAAGGACATAGGTTTTCTCAGCAGCGTGTCTGTGGCGTGCCAGTGCCGAGCTGGCAGGCCGTCCCACGCTACGGCACAGAGGCGGGCACTGCAGCTTGCCCTCTGCACGTATGTCACAGGGGGACACGTGCGGATCCGCACTGTGGTGTCCTCACTGCATCGCTGACCCTCCGCTTCCACCAGTTCACCTACTGGCTGTACTTCATTTGTAACCGCAACATCGGTCAGCGGCCTTTCCCGGTCATCCGCAGGCGTGCGCACAGGCGGAGATGGGACACGCACATCCCCACTGAGGGCCAGCGAGGCTCTGCCCTCCTGTCCGTCTGGCACAGAGGTGACCAGGGGACAGAAGTGGCGGGGTCACGAGCCAGCGCAAGGCACTCTGGGGCCACCCAGAAGAGTGGGGTCCCCGTGCTGTTCCTGGTAACGGGAAGTCACTTAACGCTCTGAGCTTGTTTACTCCTTAGATAACAGAATTCGCCAATCTGAGTCGTTCTAGGGTTTCCGATTATAATCACTGAGGCATGTGTGCGTGAGTGCGTGCGATGTACACATATTTTATTTGCTCAAGTTTCTGAAATCCGTTGTTCTTTTATTTTCTTCCTGATAATGTCCTTCTGATGAGAATTGTTTCATGAGGTGCATTTGGATCAACTGCATGTACTATTCTGACTATTTCTGTATTTTGCTAGTTTTTATAACAGCTTTCAAAAAAATTTTTTTTTCTAAGCAATGTAGAAACATGGGGACATGTAAAGAAGAAAACGGAAGTGCCTCGTATCCACGCGGCCTCAGAGACGTCCCTCTTGCCCGCCTTCCCTGTGATTCCTCAGCTCTGACTCACGCCAGGGCGCTCCCCTCCCCTGTGCTCGCACCGCCACCGTCTGCGGGAAGGGCCCTTCTCTCCTTGGCTGGCTTCTTGCGTGACTTTCTCCTGGACCTGGGAGGGTGGCATTTTTTGTGCCCTCCTTTCCCTCCCAGAAAGTGTCTAATAACGGTTGAATGAAAAGATAAACGTGTGTGGATACATCAGAGAACAGTGAACGAGTAAATGCATCTTCATCCACGTCGCTGATGATTTCCAGGGACTGGCGCCCCAGAACGTGGAACCACCACGTCCAAGGCCGCGGGCGTTTCGCGTTCTGCAGGAAGTGCTGCTTTCCTGGGCAAGGCGCCAGCTCCACTCCCAAGAGGAGGGGGTGAGGTTTCTGTCTTCCCGCATCCTCGTCAGCATCAACTTCTACGTTTAAAAACATTTGCCCATTTTGGGAGTAGAAAAAGTGGACCCTTTACTGTTTTACCGCAATGCCATTGCCCTCTGAAGAAGAAGTCCTGCTCAGTGATGGTCAGCAACCATGCAGTGGGGGACCGTAAGCCTCGGCGGCATATCAGTCTGCCTTCTGAATGCAGTCAGGAGGTCTCAGGGTGATCCTGGCATCGCTTGCAACACTTGGTGCCAACGACCGGCTGTCCTCTGATACGCTGCAAGAAATGTGCTGTCCTGCAAGGTGTGTGCGAGCTGCTGCCAATCCATAGTTGCCTTTGCAAGAACCATGTTTCACAGAATTTCCGAGATGTGCTCATTGTCCAGTTGCCCAAGTTTAAGGAGAATGATTGTTGCCATTAGAATGGTTACCTTGCTGGTTTTAACCGCTAAAGTGTGTCATGTTTTTCGATAACAGGTGCGTGATCACCCTGGGTCACACCCATCGGGCCTGTGACTCAAGAGCAAATGAGGCTTTGAGTTAGTGTGGCCAAGTGCTGTGCTGATGCTGGCTTCTAGGCAACCTCAGACTGTGATTTGTTCATGGAGCCAATAGCTGCGTTTGTCTAAATTGTCATGTTTGAAAAGTATGGGCTTCATCACCCACCCAGGGAACTCAGCCAGATTCTGGAATTCGAGTTTCTGGACAGTATTCCAATGGCCTCGTTTGTCGTTTATATGACTTTAAGGAAATTGTGGAACTTCTTTGGGCCACAGTCTTCTTTACCTGTAAAATAAGACCGATACTGGCACCTATCTCGGAATCATTTTCTGATGATAACAAAAAATGCCTGATCCATCAAAGTTTGGGGCCCTTTCCTGACACATAGGAAGTGGTCAATCAATGTTATGCCTTGGACAGCGCCTAGCACATAATAAGTACTCAGTGAATTATTTGTTGAAAGAATGTGCTTTTTCAGCAAATATTTAGGGCCCTACAATTCATTTATCCATTTATATGTCCGTTATTTTGTCCCTCTGATACCTATTGAGTGCCCGCTGTGTCCTAGGTACTCAGTCAGATCAAGGGGCTGTGATGATGAGCAAAGAGAGGCATGGTCTGCGCATCAAGTCAGAAGCTGGAAGCAGGGGATACATATGCACTAAACCAAAAGAAATCTCATCATGTGCTAGGAGCTGTGAAGAAGCTGTACTGAAGGCATGAAAACTGATAGCGGGCTTTGAGCTAGCTGTGGCAGGCTTCTCCGGACAAAGGACATTGGATCCGTTTTCTAAAACGTGGGCAGGGATCATCTACATAGAATAGAGGAGGGCGGAGAGCTTCCTAGGCCCGCAGAATGGCACAGAGGGCGGGGGGGCGGTGCTGGGAACAAAGGGCCGGAAGGACGCAGCATGGCCGGACCTCAGAGGGACCTGGATGTGCCTGGGGCTGAGATGCGGGTGGGGCACCTGGTGGAGCATTCAAGGCAGCTTCGTCTTGGTTCTGGAAGCAATGGAAGCCCTCGCTTAGTTGTCAGTGGGCAGGCAGTTTGGGGCTTAGGTCGCAGCAGGGAGAAAGCTTGGAAACTGGAACCAGAGTAAGTGCAGATAAACCAGTTCTGTGGCTGGTCCCACAGCCTGGGGGCGCTGGCCGAGGAGAAGAGGTTGGCTTAAGAGGGACATTTAGGGAGTAAAACCAACAAGTATTTGTTGAAATAATGTGCTCCCAACAGTTCGCTTATCCATCCATCCCATTGTTTTGTTCCCCAGGTGTCTGTGGAGCTCCCGGCATGGAGGTGGGGGAGGAGGAGCTGTCCAGATTGAGCCTGGGTCTCACATAGCCGGTCGATGAGAGAAACGTTTATCGAGGCGGAAGATGCAGGAAGGGAGCCAGCTTAGAGGAGAAAGTCAGAAATTGGGTGTGGAATTGGTAGGAAACGATAAGAAAGCAATTTTTAATACTTATTTAAGCTCAAAGAAAAGTTTTGGCTGGACTGTCACATATAAATATGTGAGTCTGAAATGCATAAGCAGTTACCAAAGTCAAGGGCATGCAGAAGGTCGCCCGTAAGGAACGGAAAGCATGCTGTGAAGGTGGTGGTGGTGGGGGGCGCCTGTGGGAGCCTCAGGGCGCCCCAGACCATGTGGCTTTGCGTCGCTACAGAACATACACAGGATGCTGACCGACAGCTGGAGGGACCAGAGGGCGAAGATGGGTATAGACCCGCTGCTGTCGAGACCTGCGACATGTTCGCCGACACCATTGGTCACTGAGCAGGTCTGGGAAGAAGACGGTCGGCACCCTGACCGGGGGGTGACGGTAGGGCACGGGCACTGTGGGAACGGAGAGCCGGCTTTGAAGACAGAGAGGGCACCCCTGCAGGAGCGTGAGGTGGCAGGTCGCCCCACCCTGCATTTTCCAGTGGCAGATGCTTGAGTGTGGTAAGGGCCATGGGAATGTTCTAGAGGTGGACAGTGCTTATGGTTGTGTGATGGTGGCACTGCCACCGAACTGCCCACTTAAAATGGCGACTGTACGCTGTGCACGGTTCACCACATGGCAGAGTCTACAGAGTAAGGGGCCAGATGCCATTGGGAGGGCCCTGGAGGAGGAGATGGGAGCTGCTCACCTCCCAGGGGGGCGAGAAGGGTGCAGATCATGGCCACAGGCTTTGTCTTCAGGAGAAGAAGTCACTCATCCTTCCTAAGAACATGAGCAAAGGCAGACCAGGGATGGCCAGCTCACCTTGGGAAGGTGACATCGGGTCAGCTCGTGGGAGGCACCGTGGGGAAGTGAGCTTCTGGCAGAGAAACTTAAAACCAGAGTAGCCGTGGCCTTGGGTAGGGGAAGGAGCGGGGGCACCGGGAGGGCCCGCCATCTGCCCTCGGAAGCGTGGCCGCTGCGCTGTCTAGGCTGGCGCTGCAGCCACACGGTCGTGCGGGGAAGGGCGCCAGCGGGGGTCAGTGTGCCTCCGTCTAGCACTGACCACCGCTCGTGGCCTGTGCGGTGCTCTTGAACTCTCTCCAAGTCCATGTCATCAGTGCAGCTGGAAGGAGGCAGCGGTCCTGCTGGCCCTTTCCCACGGAACAGGTGTCGTCGTTGTCGGTATAGGCCACACACACACACGTGGTCAGCGTTGATGGCAAAAACCGGGCGTTGCACACACTGTTCCGAAGCTGCATGTTCATGACGTCCAAGCAGCATCGTTTTAAACGCCCTCAGGCCGGTGTGCTCACGCATGCTGCATGGACCTTGGGGTCAACAGCACCAGGCCGCCCTGGGTAACAGCCGGTGCCTGGTGCCATTTCAAGTCACTTTCACTAAAACAGATGAAGAAAATATCCTAATGGTAACATCACGTAAACTGGCAAAATATTGTTTGTGGGCAAAAGCGGGTGACGCTTAAAGACACAAGATTTATGAAAATCCGTGAATTTAACAGTTTCGCCGGTTGTTTCAGTGCTCATTCAGTGCTCAAATACAAAATTGTTAGTACCATTTCATGCTTTGAAACATATCATAACAGTCTGGCTTAGTAGAGTTAATATAAAAGAAAAAAGAATGAAGAAGGAAAGTAAGTTAAGGAGGATATGAGCACAGTGGTCTCATATATAATAATTTGGCCACGATTATAATCAAATTCATTCTCACCTTGGTCCTGTTATCTTTCATGGTCAAGTTGAACCAGCGGCACTCTGAGGGAGAGGAGTTTACAGGGCTTGCTGACTGGTCTACCTCAGCGGCCAGAGGCCGTCGCCAGGTGAGCGAGGGCCGAGTTGGTGCGTGAGGCGCTGCGTGGTGCACAGCAATGCATAGGGGCCTTGCTGCCGGGGCCCCCGCCCGGGCCCCCATCACTCAGAACCATTCCTGCGTCAGGGAAGAAAGCATGGGTGTCACAACACAGTGCGGTGGAGGGTCTCGGACAGTGTCAGGATGTACTGTTACATCTTCCACAGACACAGAATTTATCAAAAGAATGATACGTGGGAGCACGTGAAACGCAACCCAGGGGCTAGAAAGGTGTTTGTTAAATGAGACGTTGACCAGTGTGACGCATTCACAGACCGCACACAAAGGCCACGTGTCCTCTCAGAGAGCGCCCGGAGGCTTTGACAGGGGAACCTCCCCAGCTGCTTGTTTTCAGAAGAGAAAACAAAACACCTTAGTGCTCAAATACAAAATTCAGTGAAATGGCTACTTTTTAAATAAACCTATTTATTTCCCAGCATCAAGAATAATAATGATTCAATAAAAACACTTTTAGTTAATTCAGGGGCAAAAACCTAAAAGAGATCATATGCACTACTATTAATATTGTTCTAGAAGCACCACTGCAATTAGAAAAGAAGAAAGAGGCATATATCTATTGAAAAAAGATGACCTATTCAACATTGTCATGATATGACTCTTCCTCTGGGAAACAGTAGATTCCATTGAATAACGATTTAGTTTTCTGTTCATGTTATATATATTTATTTAAATATATACATATACATGTTTATATATATACATATATATGTTTTTAACTCATCGTTCACATGTGGAAAAACTCTGAAAGTTTCAATATTAATTGTAATTCCTTATCAAAGTCTGCTGATATTTCTTTAAAACAAAATGTGTAGCATTTTAGTCACCACAGAACAGGCAGGAACTATTTGTGCAAAACTTAAAACCCTGCTGGAGGACATAAACAAGCTGTGGGTGTGGGTGGCCAGGTCAGGGAATGGTCAGGAGATGCTCTCAGAAAGAAATTTCCAGAAGACCGAGTAGACGTTTTCGAGGAAAGAGGGCCTGCTAGGTCGCCAGAGCAGCGTGGAGGGCCTTGAGAAGCATGGTGGGTCTGAGGAAGGCGCTCGTCCACTGGGGCTGGCCAGCCCTGCGCCGCGCTCCCAGCAGGCTGCGGTCGGCTGTCTGTGGGAGCTGGGGTCCGGCCTGGGCTCGGGGGACGTGTAAACGCCCATGGCGATGGCCACAGCTCCCTGGGCGAGGGCTATTGACTGGAAGGCTGACCCGCCTGGGCTCAGTGGCTGGGGCTCTGATTTGATTCTGACAGCACCAGCCTCAGTAGTCATGGTGTCTTACCCCAGGCAGCAAGGGCCATCGCTATTCCTTTGTGACATCGAGATCGCTGTAGGGTCTTTTCGAAGATGGCTTCATCCTCCTCTGACCTTCCACTGGTGTTTTGAGAGAGAAGCTGATTGGATGTTCTCTTACTCTGTGGGCGCTGTCTCAGATCCTGTGCCGATCCTCACCACAGGACAAGGAGGCCTCCTCCGTCACCCTCCCATTTGAGGCTAGAGCAGTGACAGTTCACGATTTTGTACTAGAGTCTCTTCATGCTCCTTTTTTTTTTTAATTCTGAGCCATCTAGAAGAATTTCATGTTGGTGCCTTTGGAACCTGAGCCGCAGTGTGTGTTCCACAGTGACAGAGGGTCCCAGGGAGTCAGCATTGCACACGAAGACATTGCAGTGCCATTGTGGCAATGTACCTGGGTCGCAGGACCAAATGTGGCCACCACAGCAGTGCACAACCCCGTCACTGTACAGCAGCACTTCTCAGGCACTGGGTGTGTTTGCACAACCCATCGCAAGTCTCATATTTTAGATCCAGGTTATGGGATGCAGGATCAGGGTAAACGGGATGCCAAGACAGCCAAAAAAGCGGGCTTCGGGATTTTATTTGGAGTGGTGATGGTTCAGAAAATATGAGACTAAAAGGAGGAGCAGATTCAAGGGATCAGTGACGACAATTTGTGTGCCTTTTCTGGTCCTTTTGTTCGAGTATTAGCCATTTGTCTGCCATGTGTAGGATTTCAAACACATGTAACCGTGTTAAAGACGCTCAATACGTTTTTCAGAATTCAATGCAGTCAGTAGTGCTGGGAAGATCTGATGAATACCCATCAAATACCCACACACCAGATGCCACTGCACGAGTGACTGCCTACCAGTGAGAACAATGGACCTGTTTTATTGAGTTTCTCAAAACCAAAATAAAAGTATCATTCTGAGAATTCTTTGGACCCAATGGTGATGATACTGAGTGATTCTTATAGTTGAAAGGGAAACGTGTTGAAGATTATCCTGTGCACCCCTGGTCTTACACAGCGCACTGGCAGCTGACCATGAACCCCTTCCATTTCCATCTGTTGTCCAAAGAGTGATCAGGTTCATGGCATGCTCCTTAGTAGCAGCTCCGTAAACTTGATCACCCTTCATTCACGAGGCACATATGTCAGACTTAAAATAATGAGTGTCTCTGCCCCATACTGTGTCAGCTACGATCCACCAGGAGAGGTCATAGGGTGGGACAGTTTGCTCCCAGCCCCCTCTCTGGAAGACATCTGTGAGTCTCTTGATTAGCATCTTCCTAAAGCTTGGATGAGTTTCATCCTAATAGTGCACCTGGGTGTAGACGCAGATCTGGAGGCTTTGGGACTTCCTCTGAATAGCTTGAATAGAATACTCATAATTAAAGGGATTTGAAGAAAATATTTCTAATCATAGTGACAAATTAAATATATAGGGGAGATACATCCCAAGTGATTAGTATTGAGCTGCTGAGCTTTTCGTGGCTTTTGCTCATATGCAAAATTCCAAATGTTTTGAAATGGGAGTAAAGAATTAAAATGTAAGTTGAGCATCTTTAGTTTTACTTGGTAGCTTAAGAATAGTTAGTTAATATGTACTGCATATGTTCTTTTGCCTAAAGCAGATGCATTTCACTCCTCTTTTAAACTGTGTACTGTAATTAAGATGTTCTAACTCTACTACTATTCAATACACAGAAAAAGAAAATCTTTTATGGTGAAAATCTTATCAAGTGAAGAAATGTTTAGCCAACAATAAAGATGATTCCTTTAGTTTTGTGTATTAGTATTGACTACCTGTGATTTTTACATTCAAATAAATCACGATTTAATATTCTTTTTTTAAAACATGAAAGCAGGGAGAATGAAACTTGACTGAATTAACATTTAATTAATGTAACCAATGCAGAGTGATTCGTGAATCTTACGGGGGTTGTCAAATGTGTCATTTAGAGATGGGGTGTGTTAACTTCTCTTCAGGTAACTGCCTACCCCGCATAGTACTGAGTAAAAGATATGAATTAGAATGACTATTTTATATACTTCCTTTTATGGCATAAGACATAGACTGATGAAGCAAGAGATTTCAGTATTGTAAATCCTACATATTTAAAGGAATTTAAAAAAATTTTTTCTTTGAAATCATAGGTACCTAAATTTTGTCTTCACAGTTATTTAGGGTAATTCTCTTGACTTTTCTAAGAGACTGAGCTGAACATTTGCATAAACACAAAGCAATACATTTGAGCACAGAAAGCAGAAAATCACTTTCGCATCTTATTTAAGCTTCTGTGGAGACGATAGGATCGTAGGATCGTACCCAAGGGAAATGACTAACACTGAGACCAAAGCTGCAGAGACCAGAGAACATTGTCAGAATATGAAAACACACATGCACGTACTCAACACACGCATGCACGCACGCACGCACATTTACTGTCAGGGAGACAAGAAGCTACCTAACCTCCTGCAAGGTAAGCTGTACTTTTGTCATGTGTGTTGGATGTGGATCCCTCACTGTTGTCATGTTGCTTTAAAAACATTTTTTTAAGTAATATTTTTATTTTTAAATTGTACTTGGTAGACGATATTATATTAATTTCAGATGTACAACATGGCAATTAGACATTTATGTATAACTTACAAAGTGATCACTGCAATAAATCTAGTAACTATCTGATACTATACATAGTTATCACAATATTATTGCCTATATTTCTTAAGCTATATTTCACATCCCCGTGACTCATTTGTAACTACCAATTTGTACTTCTTAATGCCTTTTCCTTTCTCACCCACTATCCTCAACCCCCTCCCATCTACGACCATCAGTTTGTTCTCCGTATCTATAAGTTTGTTTCTGTTTTGTTTCTTTATTTTGTTCTTCGGATTCTACATATAAGTGAAATTGTACGGCATTTGTCTTTCTCTGTCTGACTTACTCCACCGAGCACAGTACCCTCTAGGTCCATCCACGTTGTTGTAGTGGCAAGATTTCATTCTTTTTTTATGGCTGAGTCATATTTCACTGTATATATGTACCACCTTCTTATCCATTCATTCATTGATGGGCACCTAGGTTGCCTCCATATCTTGGCTGTTGTAAATAATGCTGCAGTGAACATATAGATGTACATGTCCTTTTGAAGAAGTTTTGGGTTTCTTTGGATAAATACCCAAAAGTGGGATAACTGGGTCCTTGTTTTTGTTGTTGTTATTGTTGTTTTTGTTCTTTGCTTTCATTTTCATGAAATAGCTTTTTCCATCCCTTTCCTTTCAGTCTGTGTGTATCTTTTGATCAGAAGTGAGTTTCTCGTAGGCAGTATATGTATGGGTCTTATTTTCTTATCCATTCAGCCACTCTATGTCTTGTGATTGGAGCATTTAATCCATTTAGGCTTAAAGTAATTGTTGATAGATATGTTGTTATTGCCATTTTATTATTTATATTTTTAATGGTTTTTTTTTTTAAATTTTTCTGTCTTAAAGAAGTTCCTCTAACACCTCTTGTAATATTGGTTTGGTGGTGATGAACTCTGTTAGCTCTTTCTTGTCTGGAAAGCCCTTTATTTGTCCTTCGATTCTAAATGATAGCTCTGCTGGGTAGAGTAATCTTGGTTGTGGGTTTTTACTTTTCATCACTGAATATTTTGTGTCAAGCCCTTCTGGCCTACAAAGTTTCTGCTGAGAAATCCACTGATAGTCTTATGGGAGCTCCCTTCTAGGTAACTAACTGCTTTTCTCTTGGTTCTTTTAAGATTCTCTCTTTGTCTTTGACATTTTAATTATGACGTGTCTTGGTCTGAGCCTCTTCAGCTTCCTCTTGTTTGGTGTGCTCTGCACTTTCTGGGTTTTTATAACTGTTTCCTTCACCGAGTTAGGGAAGCTTTCTGTCATTATTTCTTCCAATAGGTTTTCAGTTCCTTGCTTTCACATTTCTCCTTCTGCTACTCCTTTGATACAGATTTTCTTATGATTTATGTTTAAAAAATGAGCATAGTTTAAGGGGCCTCTTTTTTGGATTCTTTTTTCATGTTGCTGTTCTGATTGGGTGTTTTCTGCTACCTTATCTTCCAAATTGCTGACTAGGCCTTCGGCTTCATCTAATTCACTGTTGATTCCCTCTAACAGATTTTTCATTTCGCTTATTGTAGTCTTCATTTCTGACTGACTCTTTTTGATGTGTTTTATCTCCATTTTTATATTTTCTGTCTCTTTGTTAAAGTTCTCACTGAGTTCATCTATTCTTCTCCTAAGTTCACTGAGCATCCTTATAACCAGGGTTTTGAACTCTGCATCTGGTAGATTGCTCGTCTGCATTGTGTTTAGTTTCTTTTCTGGAGCTTCGTTCTGTTCTTTCATGTGGGACATGCTTCTTTGTCTTCTCATCTGGCTGCCTCCCTGTGTGTGTTTCTATGTATTAGGTAGGGTTGCTGTGTCTCCTGGTCTTAGCAGAGTGGCCTTATGTCGTAGGTGTCCTATAGGGCTCAATGATGTACTCTCCCTGGTCACCTGAGCCAGGTGCTCCAGGTGTGTCCTTTATATAGGTCGAGTGTACCCTCCTGTCGTAGTTGAGCCTTGGTTGCTGTTTGCACATTAAAGGGAGTGGTTGACCCTTAGGCTGATTGATTTCGAGGGCTGCCTGTGACTCCAGTGGAGGAGCTGTTGTGCAGGACCTGACCCCACAGAACAGGATTTACTTTATCGCAGCTCTGGTGCCTACCCAGTCTGCCCTTTGGATGTGTCATTTGTGGAGGTGACTGAGTGGTGCTCCAGCTTGGTCTGAAGTGGCCACTGGCTACGTGGGCCCTGGAGCATTCTGGGAGGGGCCACAGAGTGATCTTTAGATGTCTTCCACCTATGCTGGGCTTGGAGACACCTGGCAGAGGTTAAGCTGTAACTGAGGCCGGCTGCTGCTAGTGTTGGGCTGTAGGCTGCTCAGCGAGAGGTACGGGGCCAGAGGCTATTTGTCTGAGGTTTGTGAACCTTTGAGAGATTTTGAGAAAGTCCACAGCATAAGCCAAGGCAGGCTGTTTGTATGGAAAAAAAAAAAAAAACTACTGGAGGTGGCTTGGGTGGGCCTACAAATTGGGTGGGGCAGAGTCTCAGGGAATCACCAGGGTGAGGCCAATGGTGTCAGCCAGGTTGATGGAGAGTCAGACATGGTGACTGCCCAGGTCTGCACGCTGGAGAGGGGAGAGCTCAGCAAAGGAACAAAGGCTTTTGCCAGCATTTTTGTCTGGGAGGAAGCTGCCCCTCCAGCCCTTGCCATTAAGCCAGACAACTCAGTTCCTCCCCGTGTGTCCTTAGTGCCTTTGGAGCTGCAGCCTCAGCACTGGAGCTCAGAGCGAGCGAGTTTGTCAGCAGTTAAGTCTGCGTGCTCAGGCCCTTTAAGAGGATGCCTAGTACACCAGCTGCCCTCCATCACACTCAGCCACAATCTCTGCTGGTTTTCATAGCCAGAAGTCATGGAGGCTTCTCTTTCCTCACTGGAACCCTGGGCCTTGGAGCCTGGTATGGGCCTGGTGCCTCTTGCTCCTCATGGGATCCTCTGCAGCTGAGCTATCCCTCCCAATTCTTTACTGTTACATATGGGTGTGGGATCAACCTATTCGGCATCTCCACCCCTCCTACTAGTCTCAAGGTGCATTTTTCTGTATGTCCTTAGTTAAAGGGCTTCTAGTCAGCTAGACGTCAGGCGACGCTCAGTGATGGTTGTTGTGTAGTTTAGTTGTAATTTTGATGTGGTTGTGGGAGGAGGTGGGCACAGCATTTACCTACTCCACTATCTTGACCGGAAGCTCTTGTTATGTTTCTTAAGAGAATCTCTATGGTTTAATTCTATGTATCCACTTCTGCAGATTTTAAAATTTATTTGCTTGTAACTTTAATTTTCTAAATCAGTTAATTTGAAATGTTGAAAGACCTGGGGTATGCTAGCATGGACAAAAGTTGTGCCCCGGACCTTGAGACATGATGTGAAAGTGACAACTAGAGAGCGGGCCTCTCTGTGACATCCTCACAACCTTGCTGTTTGCCGAAGGCCTGATAGTGGAGTCAGCTGATTTAATGGAGGTTGGCATGAGGAGGTTAGGTTCATAGCTTACAGGACCTCAGCAGGATGGATCCCTGTCTCCTAAGGAGAAGATGCACATGGCTCTGTCTGTTTTAAATGCTCACAGCAGCACGAGTCATGATGTTGGTGAGCACATCCTTGGGGAGTCATTTTTATGACCGTCAGTGTTAATGACAGGCCCTCCTGATGCACTTTATGGGACTCAATTCCGATAGTTCGACATTAAGTAATATATGGCAATGACTGAATAGGATAGAAGGGACTCTGAGAAAAAATGGCTAATTTATTGGGACTAAAATCATTATTTAAAACCTGTTCCAGTAACCAGGGGACCTAGCTCAGTCTTAAAAAAATACTAAGGAAGGGCATTCCATAACTACTTAGCTTTATTCTTTATCTACTCACAAATAATATTTTATTACAGGTAAATTTTGTATCTAGCATATCTATCAACTATTTTTAACTATTTTAAATTATTAGCTACTATGTTTTTTTGACTCTTAGCTAGACTTACATGAATTAATGGGTAGATCAACTGACAATTTTGATTCTAACAGTTCCCTTTCAAAAATGGTACTATAAAGCTAAATACTCATATTTCTACCTACTTTAGATGTCTTCATTCCCCTCCAACATCTAGTCCAGGTAACCGTTGCTTTAACTCTAGTGACTTTGTACTGTTCTTCACGCTTTGATGTGGTTCTCTTTCTAGAAGATGTAATGTTTTATAAGGAAAATCAGAGAATTGGGAAATAATGAATAAATATGTCTCTGTGTGCATATTCAAGATACTTTTAAGGAAAGTTTTAGCAACTTATTGGGTCAACTTGCCTTTTTCAGCTTAGTTGAGGGATGTCCTTGATAGTAATGTTGGTTGCTTTGATTAATTACTTCCAGACCAGGCTGGCTTTAAATACCTCTTTTTTGGTGTGATTCTTTTGTCACGTGGCACCTAGAGATATAGCAAATATTAATTCTGTTCCTTTCTTGAAGAGCACAGGAGTCTGGTCAGACCAGTTACCTCTCACAGAATCAGAAATTACTGATTACAGATTGAATCTTTTACATGCAGTAGTGTGTCTGTTGGAATCTGGTTTTCAGTGAACTCATGTCGACCATTGCTTTATTTTTTCATACATGTATTCAACACCTTTCTTTTCAGCATCTACTTTGTGCTGAGAACAGTCCTGGGTACTAGAGATACGAATCTAGATTCTAGATAAGACAGTCTGTGTCCTCGAGGAGCGGTCACCTTCCAGGGGTGAAGGCAGGAGAAGCGCCGGTTTGGAGGCACAGGACCTCAGCAGCAGAGGGGCCGATCATAGAACCAAGCCTTGGTGTTTGCCAAGTGAAGAACAGGAAGAGATTGGAGAAAGCCAAGGAAAGGGGGAGCACTGAGTATGAAGGCATAGAGATGATAGAACATGTGACATCTCTAGGGACATGCACGGGCCCAGTTATGCCTGTACGCTAGGGATTAGAGGTGGTCGAGAAATAAAATAAAGGGATAAAAAGTCGTCAGGAACCAGCCACGAAGAATGTTATAAAGTATGCCTGCAGGTTTGGGTAACACTCGAGAGACCATCATCCCTTCCTCACAGATGTCTTTAATGCCTCCTGACCTGTCCTTCATTGTACTCCCAGGTGAGCCACTGGCCTGGGGTCAGCTCACTAGCCGCAGGCTCTGGAGTCACACTCAGACACTCGAACATGGCTGGGGAGAAACACAGCTTTGGTGATTGGTCTCATTTTAAATTCATCATCCCAAAGCTCAGACACTTAGCTCTGCTAAATAGCCTATGGCCCTTCCGTGGAGTGCTTGGTTTCCCGCTCTCCAAAATTATTTCACTCCTTTTTCTTTTTCCATAATGTTGATTTTCTCAAAAGTCAATCCCTCTAAGACTTTATGTTTGCAATGCAGTTAAACAGTGTCTGCATACAGAAAGGAGTTAAACGTTACCCGCATTGAAAATGGTGACAGCGAACGTAGCAGTAATGGCAACACGGGTTTCGATGGTGGCGACGCTCCATGTCCCGTCCCAGCCCAGCACCATCAGGACTCCGACCCTGTAAGTCCGCCTTCTCCAGTCCTGTCACTCAGCCGTGTCCATGGGCACATGAACGTCCTGTACGTGTTCTACACACGTCCCGTACGTGTTCTCGCCACCCTCGCAGCCTGCCATCAGCCAGGTGTGCACTCACTCCCGCGATTTCGCAGTGTGTCCTTTGGGGAAAGACTCCTACTCTCTCCACTCGCCAGGGCCACTGGCCACCTCTGTGCGGCTCTTCTTTTTACTTGTTTTCTCTGTCCCCGCTACCCCCTGCCACTCCTCTGTCCTGGAGTCTCCTCCTCTATGTTTTGTCAGCATCAAGACTGCTAGTGACACTCCATTTCACTACCGAGTTCTTTCCTGGAAGAAAACAGCAAGATTTGTTGTAGAGTTTTTGCTATTAAATTATTAAGGGAGAAGAATTGGGTTTGAAGATGGCTTTTAACAGTTTCTAGTATTTGTAAGCACTCAGCAATAATTTTATATGGAGTTTTAAATATTTAAATCAGAAAAAAAGTATTTCACAGGGAGAACATCTTCAAATCTGCAAAACGTTCAGAAAAACTTACAATCGATTTCAACCATTCTAATTAGGAAACTATCATGTTGGCATAGGAGCGTTCGTTTTATTTAATTTATTCCATTTTATCTGTAGGCAGCATGCAGAGTAGTGCCATTCAGTGTCAGAATTTAGGTGTTCTCCATCACTCTGTGCAAGATCAGCCCAGAGCTAAATGTCATGTTCCTCAAGTGGGTCAATCAGGGGATTCAGGGCCGGCCTGTCATCAAAGTCGGGTTCTTTCCTGCTTAGCTATTCAAAGCAAGCGAGACGCCTTTTTCCTGGGATGATCTGATTGAACCAGCCTGGTGGCGGAGGCTGAGCTGGCGAGCTCTATTACCGTTCTGTTTCATTTGATTTGTCTAAAAATACAGAACCATGAGACTTACATTATTAGTCTCTGGGGAAGGAATCTTAAGGTCACATAGTCTAAGCTCCCATTTAATGTCCCCAACATACTCACTTTTACGATCGCGGCTCCCTTCGCTGTGTGATTACAAAACATCTCGGCCACACGCTGGTCTACAATTTTGAAAATTCGTCTCCCACGAACCTTTCTGACACAGGGTTCACAGTTGTGCGCCTACAGGTTTGGCTGCTTTCCTGCTCGTCATGACAACACAGGTCACCATCACAGCTGTGTGATCACATTCCATTTAGTATATATATTATTACATGACTTTGATCTTCTTATAGTCACGAGGTTTTCCTCACAGAGAAGGAGAAACAGCAGAAGCCAAATCATTGCACTCGTGCACAGCTGATTCGAGCACTGAGCTTTGCACTTCTTTGTTATTTTTCACTCGGACGTGACTGCACAATCTCCTTGTCCAGTGTTCAGAGATTATTGGGGATAATGGTGCTGCTGCTGCCGCTGCCGCTGCTGCTGCTGGTGGTGATGGTGATGGTGATGGTGGTGACGATGGCGATGGTGATGGTGATGGGATGCGAATGATTATGATAATGCTGCTCCTGATATGACAGCCTTGGTGACAACAATGACAGTGCGACTACTAATATGACACCAGCACTGTTCAACTGCGCAGTCTCTGTGCCACCACCAGCACTAAGCACTGTGTGTACACGCCCTCGCTCAGGCCATAAAGCTCCATGAGGTAGGGGTGGTCTCCATTGGGTAGACGGACACGTTGAGCACTGGACCCCACCTCGCTGGAGGGGCAAGCGTTCCAACCCAGCCTCCTCGAGCCCCCAAACTCGCTGACATAACCATAGGCAGTGCACAGACACACATCCTGCACCTTTCAGCGGACTCTGCTATTGTCTAGAAAGTTCCTTTGTGTTTGCTTTGTGCTTCTCCTCTTACCACTTCACTTTTAAACCATTTTTCGTCCGAGACTCCGGAGTCCGAGGTCTTTTCTGTTGTCGCCCTTGCATCTGTGGGGTTATACTAAAGTTTCCATCTGGAATTTTGAGAATCAACTTTTCCTAATATCCGAGTCCATGACTGGCGTGCCTGATGTATCACTCATTAGCTCATGCAGAAATAATTTTCTGTCAAAAGTCATGCGATATGCACGTGACTAAAATGTTTTCGATTTAGTCAGATTCAGGTCTCGTGGAGAAATTCCTGCGGTTGCTTCCGCGTCCCGGCATATGGGACGACGGCGCAGTGCGGCAGCCGAGCACCGCGGGGCCCCGGGCAGAGCGCCGGGCCTCTGCCAGGCTGTCGGTGGCTCTGGGTTCCCGTTCGTGCATGCCCTTTGCTGCCAGTCTTATAAGCCGTACCCCATCACTCCCTTCTTCTGTCGGGTCCGACATGCTTGGTGCTCTGCCCCGCACAATCGTATGTTTCCCGCGTTCATCTCAGGCGCCGCTCTCCTGGGAGCGAGCCTGGATCCGAAATCCCAGTCGGCGCCTTTGCTGTGCTTGTACCTATTTTGTTCTCCTGCACCTGGCGAACGCCAGGCCCAGGTTCATGCGGGGCATGTTCGGGGGACGCGCTCAGCCCCACCTTTCACGTAGTCACTGGCGCGGCGCGGCTCGTTTGGGCTCTTCCCAGGAGCTCTGGCGGGACTGCGGTCACGAGTGTAAAAACACCAGGTTTGATGTGCGTCAGAAGAGATAGCATCGGACTCCAAAGGCACGAAAGAAAGGGCTTTGGCTCATCTGGAGTCTCAGGAAGCGCTGAGAAGGAATGACCGTCGTTCTGACACCGGCGGAGTGCACAGGGGTCGCCTTCGCATGTTTATTTAGTGCCAGAGCTTCCTGCAGGCCCGAGCCAGGCATCCGTTAACGAGCCACAGCCTCAGCCCCTCCCCGTCACTTAGCGCATGAGCGTCTCTAATTCTGTGTCCTTCTGCACAAAATGTGCGTGTAGCTTATGGTAAATGTCCAGTGAGATACCTAGAAGTGTTCTTGTGAAGTGTACATTGACTTTCGATCATTCCTTTTATTTTGCTTCTGATTTATAGAATTCGCAGGATGGGTCGCGGGGGATGACGGCAGTTCTCTGTTCTGAATCCTGCACAGGTTGCCACACTTCCTCTTCTCACTGGTACTCAGAGCGAGGGGATCAATTCTGCAGGAAATCCGCAAGTGGACTATTAACATAGATATCACAATATCGGCCGCGTGACGTGGGTCTGCTCTTCGGTCTCCCGTGTGACAGTCCTGCTGTGTCAACGGGCCGCAGCGCATTTCTCCAGCAATGTATCGAGCTCCTCTGTGAGTCGCCCTGTCAGGGGCTGGGAGGCAGTACTGTCCTTTGTCTTAAGGAACTGCTTGAGAAGGCAGTGTCATTCCACCAGGGTTAAGGTGTGTGAATGTCACGGGATCCTGTCATTTTAACTCCCTCAGGACAGTGTTAAAAGGTGCTGTATGCTTGACCCTAACTAGACAAAGGACCTTTTATGCCGAGTCTAGTATTGGGGAACGTGTGGAACAGATGTGCGTTTTAAAACAATGGCCGAGACACAAACCCCTCTGTTTCCTTGAACTCCTCCCAGCACTGGTGCAGTCCCGGTGGGTCCCCATCGGGAGTGATCTGGGTGGGGCTTTGCTGGGCGGGGCACACATCGGGCGCACACCCTGGAGGGCGGGTCGTGTCCCCTCTTTCTCTATTTCCAGTTTTATTCGTTTATTAAGAAGCTATGATGAGCTTACACACATCTGACTCCAGTGAATATAAAATAACCTGGATTTCCTCCTGAAATTTCCTTTCAATGTTTAGGAATAACATCATTTCAGTGTGCTGTGTCTGATCATTCTGCAGACCCTTAGCCTGTGACAATGAGAGGACAGTTCGTCACTAGCCTGGAGGTAGCATTCTTTTCTGAGCCGCTGGTGACTCTGCATTAACTGGCTGCCGTGGGCCAGCTCTTCCCGCAGTGAGAAACGAGGACGTGGCTTGTTTCCTGAGCAGGCCTGTTGCGTGGCAGTCTTCTGGAGAGAGACTTTCGGTATTTTCGGTTATTTATTAAGGAGCTTCTAGCGCTATTGTCTCTCACCGCTGCACGTGGTCCTGGCTGTTTATGTTTTATGATTTCATTTGTTTGTGTTTGTTTTTGGCGGGAGTGGAGGTTTGGCTTGGATTGACCAGAGTTCAAATAGAGATACTACCTAAATAACCTTGACCAGGTTCCTTTCTGACTCTTAAGTCATTTGTAAGCTCCCAGGTTTGCCATGGTGGTTAAATACTATAATGTGTGTATCATGCTCTGGGGGAAGCTCAGTGCATAGGGACACTCAGTGAATATTACCTTCTTCCATTGCGGATGGTTCTATGTTCTATTATACCTCTGTCTACATCTCTATGTTACATGTGGCATACATACGGTGTGGCTATGTATATATATCTATCATCTGTCTATATCTATTTATGATATATAGAGTGTATGCGGTGTGCATGTATATCTACATCTATACCTCTACCTCTACCTGTACCCGTATGTACATCTACATCTGTATTAAACATAATTAACGGAAAGTGTTTTGAGGTGCTTCTCCAGCACTGGATGTGGATGGTGATTCACAGTCTCCTTCACCTGATGCCTTTTTGCCCAGTGGTTTGTGGAGAGTCTGAATTGAAGAAGGGGTTTGAGTTGAGGGCTGGGTGGAAAACACCATCTGCACAGTGAAGTAGAGAGAAGTATCGATTATATTATCAAGGATGGTAGGAAAAACTGAGCGACTGGACAGAGTTCAGTGGCTTGTAGTTTAGAGGTGTCACGTTGTTGTAAACTGTGTTCTTTTTCCTCATAAGACCGGAATGCTGAGAATACAGCAGTGTGATTTTCTGGAATGGATAGCATGATTATCCGTGTGAAATAATATTTGAATCAAAGATGCCACGTTTGTTTCCTAAACGTTTTCTGATATTAATGTGCTGAATGACCAAAATCAGTGCAGACCTAGCCCATCCACAGACACTAGATGATGGAGAAACGGTAGTTTACGGTGATGCCCTCCAGACCCTGGGGAATGATTAAGTTAGAATCAGTGCGTTCTGCTTAGTAAAGCAGGGAACCTGTATACGTCAACAGAGGGCACGAACTACCTTCCCCTTCTCCCACGCAGTGGGTCCCTCGCCTGTGGCAGGCTGGGCGGCGTGAGCCGCTACGCCGCCTGAGCACAAGGTGCTTCTTGAAGTGCATTTGCTGGCTGAGATCACTAATGTAAATTCAGCCATTTAGTATATTGGAAGCTATCGACTTTGAACAATAATGCCCTTCAAATGGGAATAATTTACTCTTAATGCACTTATGGATAAAGTCTGATAGCCAGCTGTTAAAGTACCTGTTAAACGAGGAATATGACAGAGCCCATTAAAGAAACATGAGGATTTTTCAGTCCTGTGGCTACGTTTATGCTTAATACATACTCTCTTTTCCTAAATTTTGATCAATACTGTAGTTGCTAGGTCTCATCTGACTGTCATTGGTTGAAATGGTGATTTTTTTTCCCCTAATAGTTTTGGTCTGGGTTGATTGGCTTTCTGTCTTGGCAGAAGTATAAGAGATCTGTGTTTTGAATTGTATTTGTAAATCGATTAAGTCATTTAAGATGCTAGACGACAGTGAGATGATATCCTATTTTTATTGGTAACATGCATGCTCTATTAGGGCTGCACAAAATGGGTTAAAAAGATCCACATACACTTATGTTAGCAACCTATTCAGAGACTTTCAATAATTGACTCTAGAAAGTAAAAAAAATATAAACCTTTTAGTGAAAAAGCAAGATGAATTAATAACGTCATAACTGGCAAGGAAATTAGGTCGTGTACCTTCGTTATGGTTTCCTTTGTTACTTTCTTTTGCAAAAACAAACATGTACTCATTAAATATTAGTGTTTTATGAAATATTTTATTTGGAGAATCATACAGATAAGAAATTATACTCTTTTTTTGCAAAGCAATAAAACAATATCATAGAAATATAGGAAAGTAGAACAAAAATGAAAAAATGGAACAATTTTTATCACTTCACCTGTTCTTTACTGGTCTGTTTCTTTTCGGTGGTGTTGTGGGCTTGTTTTTCTCTACTTCCTTTTAGTGTAGAGAAAAAAAAATTCGCTTCCTTGTAGTATATATGTTTTTTCTATATGTAGCTTTTCACTTTACTTGGTCAACTAAATTAACTAGTGCCCTCTACCTTTAGTAGTAGCGATAAATAAAATCTTTGGGCATAAAACAAGGAGCCAGCGATTCCACTACTTACGGCCTCAGGACTTGGTCGTGGTGGTTTACGGGGAGCGTGGTGGTTTATGGGGAGCGTGCAGCTCCCGGAGCGCAGCTCTGAGGCGGATCGCATCTGTGCTCACTGCAGGCCCCCGGCAGGCAGGGCGCTGAGGGGCAGGACCAGCGTGCACCATGAGCCTGGCGCCTCTTCCTGCAGGAATCTTCGTAATAACCAGGATCTTTCACGTTCACATAGCATTTAATGGAATCAATGTTCTGTTGTTAACATAGCTACAATCCTAATCATTGGGAATTTTATAACACGTGACAAGGTGGACCTCTTCATCTGTGACATGGAGATGACGGCTGGTAGGAGGAGACGGAGGGAGGCAGGCAGGACCTGCTTCCGCGTGCCCACTCCGCCTGGAATTCCTTAGACTTTTATGATGGTTCCAGAGTTATGTTCCGAGTGGGAGGTGAACTCGCTGAGTCGCTGAGCCGTGGCTGTGCGACTCGCGGATGTTGGATAGAGTTCCATCGAATATTTAGGTTTTCGCTTACTTTTATCAGTGATCGTTCCCTATTTCTTGCTGCAGTATCCCGGGTCCCATGCTATGCCTCCTGTCTGCAGACAGACCTGACAGCGTTTCTAAGTCGTTCAGCTGAGAGAACCATGGCAACGTGGTACGTTTTCCCCGCCAGAATCAGAGCCTTTTCTCCCCGCTCTTACTGTGAACCGTCATTGACACTTGCCGCGCCCAGGTCGTGTGGAAATTGCAGGATGACATTTCGCTCAGGAGGCTTCCTTTTTACAGTTCAGGTCTTATTTAGTCTTGCTTTTTCTTGTGCTTTCCTTTGCTTTAGTACAAAGGGCTACTAGGGAAGGGGTGGTTCAGGAGCGGGTGATGGGGGCTTTGGCAGAGGGCAGGCCTTCAAGTCCGGCAGAGACCCGATGTGGGTAGACGGGGATGAGTATGCCGGCTGACCCCCTGGAAACTCACTTCAGTACGCTCTCCTCGGTTTTGAACTCGAAAACCTCTTTTAGGTATCAGTCTTAAGGACGGGCTTCTGACTAGAGAACTAGGTGCATTTTAATCATCGTCCTTTTCGAAGGCAGGCGCGAAAGGGATTCTGTTAGCCCAGCAGGGTGTCGACACAGGAAGCCAGGCCAGAGCTGTGGAGGAGGAGGAGGTGACGCGGGGACACCTGGGCAGCGAGCGTCAGGCCATTGCGCTGCGGCTTCCCCGCCCTGGGCAGTCACGTTGGGCGCCCTTCCAGCGTGCGGCCCTCTGTCCCTGGAAAGTCCATTTCTGTCGAGAGGCGGGACCCCAGTACTGTCTTCTGTGTAACTGAACTTCGTCGAGACAGGCTCAGGCTTTACCTCTTTGCATCACCTTCACTAGGAGAGAGGACCCAGCGTGTGCCAAAGGAGGGGCCCTCTGCGGACACTGTAGAAGGGAGCCGCAGGGTGTCTGTGGCTTAGTCGGTTTAGCGTGCATTTATCCAGTGCGCTATGAGTCAGGCGTCGCTCTTCGTGTTCACCAGGCGTCGGCGAACAGCAGAAACAAACAGCCCCGTCCTCACGAGCTTATGTTCCAGGGAGACTCGTGGCAATAAATTAGACAGCATGAGAATGAGCTTTACTGTTAGAGACATAAGCCCCGTGGGTGGCGGCTCGCTTAGAGGTTAGCCACCTCTCTGGGAAGAGTCACTGTCCACCAGGCACGGGAAATATGCCAGTGGCACTCGAAATAATTGTATATAACATTTAACTTCTCATTTGTTTGTATTTTTGTTTCCCTTTAGCTATGCTTTTTGTACATACTTCAGAATTCTGCGTAGACATGACCTGTAGTGAGTGTTCTTGGCTGCCGGAGGCTGACCCCTTTCTCCGTCCCTCCCTTGCACAGGGTTTTAGAGGTCATTGTCCGTGGGTATCTACCACCTTGGGGACAGGGCCATCTTGCTAAGACATCTGGACCCTTTAAAAGCAAGGACTGTCTTCTGCGTGTGGCAGAGAATGTAGGTCCTTAAGTTTAATATAACTGACTTTTCTATGACTAGATTAACCAGAGCAAGTGAAACAGATCAAGTTCAGCCTTGAGAAGTGTTTCAGGACAAGCTATTAAAAGGATGCAAAGTGACAGCCAGTTACAGAATTGCTAAATAAAGTTACTGGATTCGAAACAAGGCGAGAGAAGACACCAGGGCAGAAGCAGGTGGCTGTTCCGAGCAGGCAGATGCGCGGGGCTCGGCCGCACTGTGGCAAAGCGTACATTTATCCAGTGCGCTATGGTTCTGAGGCTGCGCTTTCGCACCGTGTTCAGAACTGCCTGGGTCCTGGCGGAAGGAAGACAGAAGTAACGCTTGGCAGTGGTGGCTGGCCTGTCTCTCTCCGCGAGGCAGTCAGTGGCGGGCCCCAGACGGGGGCCGGAGAGCACAGGAGAGCTATAGGCGGAGGGCGGGCCCAGCTGGCTTCTGGGGCTGTGACTCCCGCAGTGCTGAGGGGCCCACGTGG
>NW_006443225.1:22212367-22221835 GCF_000325575.1 Pteropus alecto | reverse complement strand
AATGCCGAGGACTTCCAGGAGCACACGAGAGCAGACGCTCGGCGCAGTCGTCGATGCTGGCAGGTGTTCCAGCCTTTAGCATCCACCTGAATCTCGTGTGTTCCTCGGTCCCCAACTCAAAGGCAACAGCTTTCTTTAACTGATAGTGGCGATTCTTTTCAACTGTGCACTGGGAAGCGCCTGTTCAAATGTGGTCACATCAGGTCTGCCGTGTTGTGGCTGGATCCGGGGATGAACAGATTTCCACAAAAACGAGCTGATGTGCTGGAGGCAACTTTGCCATGGTCAGTCACTGTGACCTGGGGGAAGGACTTGCCAAGCTCTCTGCAGGTGTTTTTAAAGTGAGGTTGTTCCTCATCAGTCACAAATACTCTAAGACCCTTTTGGTTACGGAGGAAAACAAATGTTTCAAGCCTTTACTTTCCCTTAATTTTTTAAAAAAATTATTCTACACAGAACTGCTTATTGGATAGAAGAATACCATGGTACGAACAGCACCTGTCTTCCAGGCTGGAGGCCTGGGTTCTGGTCTAGCTTCTTAGCTAAGAACATTGGGCTCATCGTCTAACTCTTGTATGACCCTATTTTATTGTCTGTGAAATAAGATTTTTTGAGCTGGAACAATCGACATCTAGGTCCTTTCAGCTGTAAAATACTAGTTCTATTAGAGTAGCCATAAGCAAGACATTTAAGAGAATTTCATAAATATTAAATATCATTGGCAGAAATGTTTGCAAGGGATTTCTCTGAAAAGAAAACGAAGATTGTGGCCAGATGGAGGGACGGGTCCAGTCACTGCTGAACTTGCTCAGCGAATGGACGGACTCTTCTGGGGACTTCTGCTGGCTCAGGGTTACTCCGAATCGCTGGATGGCAGACGTGACGCCAGCACTTCTTGGCCACCCTGTATGGACTGGCAGGCGGCGGTCGGCGGCTCACAATAGTAAACCTTTGTGTGTCTGTTATTGCAGAAAGTTTAGGGAAGCAGCAGGGTGGTGGCCAAGGGGAGCGGAATTAGCCAGAGGAATTGGAAGGTGCTGTTCCATTAGGCTCGTCAGTCATTCATGAAAACGGCATCACCCGCGGGGCAAGGCGCGCTGGCTCCTGCGCCTTCAGAGCCGGGCCGGACCGAGGGAGAGCAGCTGAGGTCTGGGGACAGCGCGACGGCTCTGCGTGGGCACCGGGTCACACAGGGCTCGCCCTGGAACCCCGCTCACCAGACTGAAACCTCGCTGTCCCCAGGAGTACCAGCTGTTTTTTTTCAAAGGCTTTTTTTGTTGTTGTCGAATTGAATGTTGTTTCATTTTTAAGTTTATTCTTAGCTATTTTCAATAACCCCAGCCTTTTGTGATCTTATAATAGCCTAGTGTTATTCAGGGAAACAAAAAGCTTGTTTAGAAACCTGCCAGCTCCACGCTACGATCTCCTTCAAGTTCTGTTCTGGTTTTGAATCCCTTAGACCATTTTCAAGTTGTTAGCACCAGTAAAACAAGTAGGAACTAAACCAAAATGTAGTTCCTTTCTACGCTTCCTTTCTGGGATGGTCTTTACATTTCGCTTTTAGTTTCTATCCTGAAAGAGTTCAACTCAACAGACACTTATGGCCGTTCTGCCACTTGCCCAAGCTCTGTGGTGTCCTGGGGATAGGGGTGCTGAGGCCATGTGCCCACCCTGAGGGGCGTCTGAGCACCTGGGCAGTTTTCCAGTAAAGGAGAGATTTCAAAATGGTGGCGGACGTGACAGATTCTTCGCGTGACCAGACTTTAGGCTCCAGACTTCTCTGAGGTCCATCTGTCGCCATCCTTGTAAAACTTAGTTCTGACGAGAGCCCTGCTGTGTCTTTTCACTCGGCGCGAACCCACTTGCACTGTCTTTCGTGGGGCATCTGGTCCCCTGGCTTGCTGTCACTGCGAACCCCGCTAGGTCGGCTGAGCTGGAAACTCCTCATCCTCCATGGCTCCTGCTTGTAGCTTGCCATCCAGCGACCCCCGCTCGCCCACGCCGTGTGCGGGGCGAGGCCCAGTCCTGTATGCGGTGTCCCTTCCCCCAAGGCATAATCCTCACCTCAGTCTGTTCTCGCTGCTTTCACTACAGTCCTGCTCTGCGGGAAGGTAAAGGAATGGCGAAGAATGTGGAACTCAGAGATCAAGGTGTCCCTGCTCCCAGCTTCCCAGACGCTGGCCGTCACAGGAGACCTTTGCCCACCGGTGCCCGGGGTGCTGCAGCCCAGTCCCCCCCCGGGGCTTCCGAAGCTGCCTCTACGGACCTCGGAGGCCTGTGCATGGAGCAGTCGCTCTGTCCTGTGGACATGGGCCGTAGGGCCAGTGACTACAGGTTGCTGGGCAGCCAGAAGGCTCGTGAGGGCGCTGGTCACCGCTGGACCTTGGGCGTTCCCTGTGGCACCGACAGTGTGTCTTTTGGCTGCGTCCATTGCCGTGCTGTGCTGGCGTCGAGGCCGGCGTTTACACCTGTGAGTGCGGGTGTAAAAGCCAGGGTGAGACTCGGGAGCAAGTTTGTCACATTCTAGCTATCCCGGGACGTCCCGACCCCATAGGGCTTTATTTAAGGCTTTATTTAAAAGAGAAGACAAAGCGTGAGGTCACGTGACCACACGTTTAGCTCATTCAGCATTAGAGATTGTGATGAAAAATATGTTTGACCATTCAGTTTGTGGTTTTGGAAAAAAAGAACTTTAACCTATTTATTTACCTACCTAAAAAGATTGATTTCTGTTGGACACAGGGTAGTTGTAAATTAAGAAAATTATTTTTATAAATAAAAACATGATAACTTTGTTAGGTCCCATTTTTGATGAAGAAAATGATACAAGCATTTTCCCCCTTATTTTTTAAGTACATAGACCGTTGGTGAGTATAAGCTTGGCGATGAAGGAAGAATAAATGGGTTAAAAATTCTGCCTAGAAAAATCACCAGCTGCAAACAGGAGATGAGCTGTTTTAATAAGATCAGGGACACTGGGTGCAGAGACATTACAAAGATAAGCTGGGACAACCTTGAGGTTCATCCAAGAGGAGAGATAAGAATGACCTCTGGATAAATGAAAAGATAGGGTAGGACAAAGTGAAGCCAGCATCTGCAGAAAAGTTCCCTGAAGCCATGAGTGCAGAAGGTGTGATCTAAATGACCAGATTCCACCATTTTCAAAACAGGACGGCCCGTGGCGCACGCTTCACCCCTGCAAAATTAGACTGTCGCTCAGCTTTTCATCAGGGTGTGCGTGAGTGTGAGAGATTTCGGTGTTGGCGCACATAGGTGAGCATTTCCAACCATTAACTCTTCTCTTCCTCTCATCTTTCGGCAAATAAGGATTTGCTCTTTTTAACTCAAATGGGTATGTCAAGTCTCCATTTACAATGAATGCTTTTCAACGGGCAACTCTGCCATATTAAAGGACAGCTTGGTTTTTAGGCTTGAAAATCCTTTACTGGTTCAAATTCAGCCTCTGCTTGGTGATTCACACAGGTTGCTGGATCTCGGCGAAGCTTTGTTCTCTATAGTTTAGGGTGTGTGTGTGGGCATGAATTCTTTCTCGTTTTTTTTTTTTAGGAAAACTATTATTTGAGAATAGATTTACATTAACAGAAAAGATGTAATGATACCGAAGTTCCCATGACCTCCAGAACAAGTGTCCCCGTTACCAACATCTTATATTAGTTGGTATATTATCACAACTAAGGGCCCAAGACTGGCAGGCACACTGCTATGACCCGAAGCCCGCACTTTAGCCACATGTACTTAGTTCACATCCTGTCCCTCCTCCGTTCCAGGGTGTGATCCAGGACACCACTTCATTGTCACGACTCCTCGGGCTCCTCTCTGCCGCAGTGACAGTTTCTCAGTTTTTCCTTGATTTTGATGAACTTGACAGTTTTGAAGAGTCTCAGTGAGATGTGTTTGCAGACTGTCCCTTAACTGGTATTTGTCTAAGGTTTCTCGTGCCCAGGCTGGGGCCGTGGGCTTTAAGGGGAAGGCCACAGTGGGAGAGGACCGTGCCCGTCACTTCCCATGGAGAGTGCGTGCTGCCAGCATCTCTTCTCACTGTGACGCCAGCCTCAGAGTCCTCACCGTCCTGCTGAGAAACGGCAGTGGGAGGGCCTCCTGGGGACAGCCTGGCACCCCCACTTCGTCATTGCTCCCTGACTTCGTTACTGCTCCCGGGGATGGCAAGGAAGTGGTTAGGGACTTGCCCTGGGCTGTGCGGGAAGAAGGACCAACCAGTGTACCCAGAGCTACCCCATAGCCGTGACCCGGGACTCGCCTCTTCTCTAGGGCTGTGCCCTGGGTCACCCCTTTGCTATGGTCTCCTCTTTGACACACGTGCCCCTGGACTGACGGGAAGGCGTTCTCTGTAGGAACCGCAGCAGTGAGTCCTCCAGCCTGTGAGCAGTGACCAGCCAGGACCGTGCAGGGGCACACGGGTGTAGCACGTGTGTACTGGACGCTGTCACTTCCTCACACCTCCTGGGTACCTCGTCATCTATTTCTGAAAACCAATGTGATGATAACAACTTACGTTATTTAAAGAGTTATAAAATTCTCAAAATGAGATTTAAAATGCTCTATTTTAAATCTATTTTTGTGGAATATTTATACTTGGAATATAATTTCATTGAGAATCTCTAAAAATTGTTTAAATTTTTCCAATTACTTTCCGGTACCTGTTAAACATTTTGTGAAGACTAAAGATAATCCCAGTGAATATTATCTACTGTGGCACATTGTGCTTTGCAGTGTTTGGAGCTGTTTAATAGTTTTATTCTTCATTACCGAGTCGTCATTATTTCTCGTGGCCTTCAGAAAGCCTGCTTTCTCTGATTCTCTATTTTATTCTGTAATAGTTTTAAATAAAGGGCTATTCATTCTGCTTAAAGTCATATAGAAATGAGTAAACACATTCAGAGTGAGACTTAATTTGAGGAATGAAAGTCAGCGCACAATTTTGTGATTTTATTTTTTGACTTCTGGTAAACAATGTTTGAAGTATTTCTTGTTTTGAAACTGTGTCAGATAATTAGATTTGCTGGATTTGAATAATCGCCGGAAGAGATGCGACAGACTCTCTTTACTGCGATTAAAGAGAGTCACGCGGGTCTCAGTCGCTGCCCACAGCTTGTTCACTCTGCTCGCCACGTGCCTGCCACACAGAGGCATACGCTCATCTCTTACGTGTGCCAGAGACGTTTTCAGGTTCATGTCACCGAACTGGAAATGATCAAAGTACTTGATGGATTCTTTTTTCTAGATGTAGTAAGTGCTTTATAAAAACATATAGTCTACAGTGTGACAAGTCATCTAACTGATAAATATTAAATTAGAATATCAAAATATGTTCTTATAAATACGACCCCACATCGAAATCTAGACATCTGTGTAATTTCCTTACTCCTTCTTACACCACCGTGTCATTACACTGAAACGACGCGGGAGCACTTCGCGGAGGTGCCTGACGAAGCAGGGCAGTGCAGCGCTCTGCAATGATGGGCAATGCATGGCCGGCACAGGAAAACGTGCCCACGCTATGGCACGTGAGGTTCTGCAGTCGGACCTTCCAGCAGGGCAGGGCCCAAGAGGAAAATGAAACGTGTCGTTAGATATAAAGCATGTTCTTACTGAAAATAGCCACCTTACCCTCTGATTACTGAAAATTTGGCAAAGAATATAGAGGTGCTGTTCTAGTCCCAAGGGAAATGCACTGCTTTTTACGGGTGCTGATCAAGAGGGTCCGTCACGCTTGAATGTGACTTTCAAATCTTTTGCTTCCTGTTTCGTTAGCGGCAGGGAACTAGCAGGACAGAGGGAGTGGCAGCAAACAGCCGCGCGATGGGCCTTTCCGTGCTCTGTCCCCACCGTGCGGACACTGCCTGTCACGCCGACTTGAAAATACTGGTGTTGCCATTGTCGGGGCGGTCCAGATACTCAGGACGGGCCATCTTCGAAATGAGACTTAACCAGTATTTGAAATATTACTCAAGGTGCACTGTTGATTCTCTAGTCGTTCTTCTGTCTGACAGTCAACCTGCTGCAAAAGATGCCACTCAAGTGACGGTGCTGTCACTGTGGGCTTCTTGCACTTCTAGAATATGCATTGCACGTCGTCTCTCCTATCAGTGTGACAGTGTTTCATGAAAACCTGACTGTAGTCAGTCTACTTTTGACCAAAATTGATTATTTCTCCCACCTAGAGATGCTCCCCCCGCCACTGAACAAAGGCTACAGAAAGGACACTAAACAAATCAGAATTCCAGCTATTTTTCCGGTAAAGGTGACTTCCCGGCCTTGCTGGGCCTTGGCCCCGCCATCGTGGTGACCGCGGAGGCCCGGCTGCACTTTGCCGTGCTCCTCCTGGGCCCTGTCCAGGGCCGTCCCACAAGCCCAGCTGTCCTCGGCCTTGCGGGCAGTCCCAGGGGTGCAGCTCTCCCTGCCCTGGCCCGGGGCCTGCCGGGGACTAGCTCAGCCCCCGAGCAGTGTGACTGCGGTGTGCACCAAGCCCCCAGGGCGTCCACTGGGGCCGCCTGGGCCGCCCGCCTACTGTCCTACGGCTCCCGCCAGTGAGGGGCCCTGGGAGGCGTCGTCCTGCGGGGCGGGCCTTGGAGGGGAAAAGCCCGGATGTGAGAACTCAGGTTCGCACCCCGCTCTCCCGAAAGGTTTGTGTTCTAAGCCAGTGGAGAGACTCACACCTGCGGTTGGCAGGGTTGACAGGAGGAAGGTCCCGTAAAATGTGGCGGAGAAGGAGTAAAGATTTTGCTTTCAAAGCCCCGGGTAGGAAAACAGAGGAACTGAGGCAGCCTGGGCCTCGACCTCCGTATTCCGGTGTGTGGGTACAGGAGGGAGGAGCTCAGAGACGGGGCGCTGGAGCGGGGACCCGGGTTGGGCCCGAGGTTCGTCGGCCCTGGGAGCACTGACCCTTGGGTGCCCATGGTTTTGTTCCTGTCTATGGAAGTCAAAAGTGAAGAGGGATAATGTGACAACATAGCAGCCGGAGCCCACATGGAGCCACCTGCTGCTGTCTGGTCCGGTCTGCCTTTTCCCAGCCGTGTGGCTCCAGGCGACCTGCAGCCTCCCCGTCGTGGTTTCCTCATTGTAGGATGTGTGGCATAGGGCCCTGGTTAGGGTGGATTAAACTAATGAATACGGGTACTCACAAGGGTGCCCGGCACATAAAGATGCTCACACACGTCAGTCCAAAGTCATTTCTCTGGTGTGTGTGTGTATCACATATATAATACACACATAAGTCACATATGTATATCACATGTATAATATGGATATATGCATGCATGTATACATGCATACATGTATATAATATATATAAAATAAAGAAAAAAGATATATGTTATATGTATATATATTATATATATATATAAAATAAAGAAAAGAATGGATATGCCACAGGGGAATTGGATTTGTTTTTACCATTTAGCCTTAAATTTCTCCAAGTAGTTTTCAGAACCTCACTCCCCAAAGTTTGATGTGGCTTTTATATCCAAGTTCATAAATGCTTTTCGGTCACGTTTAAGACCCTATAAGTAGTACAGTAGATCTTTGTAAATTCACAAGGTAATAGGAATATCTTATAGTTTTATGTTTCCCAAGTTATAACAGGGTTTTTTGAAACAGATGAGCAGGTAAACGCTACAGATGAGAAAAGTGAGTCTGTCCACAGTCTGCGTCTGTGAACTTGAGACTTGCTGGAAACAGTGCTGGCTTCAGGCCAAAGAAACTTTTGTGAATACAACGGTCATCACCCTCAACTCAAATCCAAAGGCTCTTTGTTAGGACATTTCACTGGATAAAAAAAAAAAAAAAAAAGAAAAAGAAAGAACTGCCATTACTTCCATAAACTACCTTTAATAAAACACAACTCTCGTAACTAATTTACTTCTGTAAAATACAGCATCGCAGCCGTCATTCCCGTCCGTTCTTTCCTCCAGCTCAGACAAAGGGCAGTAAGAGTGAATTGCAGACCTCCAGCTTCCCGGGGCAGCCCGAGGCCTGTCACCGCAAGAGCAGTCCTTAGGCTTCTGTCCCTCTCCCAAGCAGCCGTTCCAGGGAAGCAGTGGTGTCCCACCTTGTATGAACACGCGGCACACAAGACGCTGCTTACCAAACACTTCTGGGCTCGGGGAAGCTTGGGCCTCCTTCCAACCATTAGCATAAAAAACCTACTGACATCAGCAGAAAGCAAGTATGTAGTGCAGCTCTGTAATAAATTTGAGGACTCTTGCCCTAAAAAAATACAGCCTTTTAAGCTTCTAGTATCTTATTCCATCTTCCCCCAGATTCCGCAGCTTCATTTCCCTAGTGAAGTCATGCTGACTAGAAATAAAATTAGGAAGACATATGTGACAGGAATTAAGCATCTTTAGTCTCCAGAGTGGCCAGGGCTCCTGTCACCCATCATTACGAAGGGCGCTCTGCAGGCCGTGAAGTGAGAACCAGGTCATGGCCTTTGCTCTGTGCATGACTCTCCGATGATTTTTTCTCTGGGCTTTTCCTGTGGCCAGTGCTGCTGGAGGGGTGAGCAGAGGGCATCTCCTTTCCTAAATCACGCCAAACAGAGTGCTGTCTAGTGGCATTTGAGTCAGAAATGAAGCCTTCACAGACATCAGTGACCTTGGGAATTTGTCAGTCTGTCCTCTCACTTATGAAAACTGTGACTTTCATTTGGGGCGCCATGCTCTCCGCCTGAAGCTGGGCTGGGAGGAGGATGCCAGCTTATTGAAAGGACTGCAAAGGCAGTATTGAGAACGAGGGGTCCAGAGAAACCTGCTTGCAGGTGTATTTAACCTTGGCTCTGAGATGCAGAGGGTTCGCTCTCAGACGCGCACGTTACCATCACGATCCACGCCAAACAAGACCCGGTCAGCCTGAGGCCATCAAAAAAAAGCGAAGAAAGAAAACACTTGGGTGATAGATGCTAAGACATAGCCCTTCTGCCACTCGTTTTTCTCACTGGCGTGGGGGTTCCAGGAGTAACTGCTACCTACTAGCTAAGTGAGGACCGCCGAAGATCGGAACTTTCCGGTTCCAGCCCTAAACCACGCCCCCCACGCCCCGCTCGCAGTTGCCCCTGTGGCCCGTGAGCACGTCCTGTGCTTGCCACGCCAGAGCTCCGTGTTTCCTTTAGGATGGACTCGGACCGCGCGATCCAGCGTGCAGCGGCATTCAGATAGCCCGGGGGGGACAGCTCGGGGACAGCTCAGGAACAGCGCGTCCGTGTGGCACGTGCTTGGTCCAGCCCTGCACATGGCTCTGTGCACACAAGGGGACACACTTAACTTCACTGCAGTGTAACACCTGGCGTAAAATGCCACCTCCTGTGCTGTGATTTGGGTCGGGAAGTGCCGGAAGGTGTCGCGGATCAGGCACACGGATGTTGCGTTGGCTGCGGGCTCCGTCTGCAGAGAACCGGAGCGGGCGTCGGCGCCGCTCGACCTCGGCGGGGCT
>NW_006443225.1:22207146-22212094 GCF_000325575.1 Pteropus alecto | reverse complement strand
GGCGGCTTTGCGCGCTCCTGGCCGGGCCTGGGGGCGGCTGCCACAGGCGCTCTGCCCTGCGGGGACCTGCCGCTTCGTGTGCCCTGGTGCCTCGTGGTCGGTGCCCGGCCCACTGGGTGTTGGGGGCGTCCCACGAGGGAAGCTGCGACAGCTTGGGCGCCAGGCGTGTGGTCCGAGCCCCTGCGCCCTTCAGGGCAAAGCTGAGACTTAGGGTCCCTCCCATGTGTGGTGCGGGGGTGGTGCGTGGAGAGAGTGTCGCTGCCTTTCCCTCCAAGTCCCTGGGCGTCCTCTCCCCTGCCCAGGCGGGCGTCCCAGGCCCTTCTGGGTGTCTCTCAGAGGCAGTGCCACGGCCCCGGTATTGGGGTGGGGTGGGGACACTAGGGGCCCCAGGCCACGTCTTGTCCTGCCCTTCGCCCTTCAGACTGTGCTGAAACAGGTCTCCATCTGTCCAGGCGTCTAGGTGGCACTCAGGATGCCTCAGTCTCTACGGTGGACCCCGCAGCCAGAGCTGCAGGTGTTGGAAGCCACGGTCCCCGAGATCTGTCCCCACGCAGGCCCTGCCAGTGTCTTCACCGGCAGCCTCGCTAGAGAGGGCGCTCGGACTGCGGCTTCTGTGCATTTAAATGACGTCCCCAAGTTACAGTGACTTAAAACAGAGTAACCGTGCCTGTTGTTAATTTTTGGTAAGCATATTTTTTTTTCCAAAAATAGGTTGAATGTTATACTCTAGGGGAATGTCACCACATCTTGCTCACAGTTTGTAACTTTTCCTGCAACATATATATATGACATACGATGCACTTTCCCCAGGTGTGGTTCCGTAACAGACACTGACGCTCTGGGGCAGCCAGCGGTGCTGTGAACCCGGAGACAGGTCTTGCAGGTGTCCCTCGCTGGCAGAGCCGGGGTCCAGCAGGCTTGCGGTGGTGGCTCCCTCCACATTTCTGTTTTCTGAAGGGCAGTATAGTTTTTAATGTATTTCTTTAAAATCAGTCCTTTTGATGGAAAAAAAAAATTGCCTGGTGGGAAACTAGGAAGCAAAGTCAGGGGGTTTGAGCACGGTGCCCCACAGACGGGCCGCTGCTCCATGGCAGGTCCCCTCCCGGCCATGGTGGCTCCCGGGGGAAGGCCTCCACACAGCAAAGCTGCCTCCCCGAGGACAGGCCTGTCCCCATGTCCCCGTAGCCTTGCCTCTTCTCCCGCTGTGTGTCGGTGGGTGTCGTTCAGACACGTGACCAAGTTCCTTGCTGGGCAGGTCCTAACGTTAGTAAATGTGAAGTCCGATTCGTTAATGTGCTGGTGATTCGATGTAACCTCTGTGCCAGCAGGGACTTTGTGTGGTTCCGTCACCACCGCCCTCGGCACAGGGGCTGGTGACTTGTGGCTGGGACGGAGCAGACACTCAGGGAGTGTGTGTGCATGGGTGACAGGCCTGACTCAGCGGGAGGAACGGGTGAGGACCGTACTAGCCAGGCTCCGGCTCGCTCCCCACAGCATGCGTGCAGGCAGCTGCTCCCCGGGATTGCAGCCCGGGTGGGGTGCCTACCATTCCCCAGGGAAGCCCTGAAACTGTCCCTTCCCTGGAGATAAATCGTACCTCCTGGTGATACCTGGATTAGTATTGAAAAATGTCTTTCATTTATTACATTTTCTCAAACCGATTTTTGAACAGAGATTCTGGGTCTTAAGTAATTTATTGCTCTTAAGATCAACTCGATGATGTGAACTTTTTAGTTCTAATAATAAAAGTAATTCTAAGCGATCGTAGCTGGTTTCTCCTGAGAGTCGAGTTGCGTGTTTCACGTGGGGCCGCAGCAGAGCTCATGGGCCACTCATCTGCTCGTGAGCTGATGCTTGTTGAGCACCTCCAGCATCTGAGCCGTGATACTAAGGCCAAGAGAGGCAGTGTCTCAGATGTCCCTGTCCTTGGACGGTCACGGTCCAGCAGGAGGAGGAGGTCAGCAGTCAGGCAATGACTTGTGGGCCGGGCGCTGTGGGCACCCGTGGGAGAAGTGTCTAAACCGAGCCAGTAAATCACAGCTCTGAAGGAGCTGACGAGTTAGCTGACTTGGAGAGGGAACGCCACAGCAGCTAGGAGACAGGATGGTGGCTGGGGGGCAATGAGGGCCAGTGTCCAAGGACAGCAGAGGTCTGTGAGTCCGCAGCGATGGGCACGGAGAAGGCCTACCTGCCGGAGCTCGTCAGGGCCTCACCTGTCAGCCACGGTCGGAAGAGTGGGTGCAGCGGGTGCTTCCTCTATCAGACGCCAGCCTCTCTTCCTTGGGCTCATCCACTCCCATGGGACGGGCCTGTGCTTATCAAGAGTACCTGGGGAATTATTAAAAACAACTGGTGCTAGACTGTACAGTTAGCTTCAACGCAAAACGTGTTTCCTACAGAATCCGTTTTCTGACAGTGCATTAACTTGGAAGCGAAAAAAGAGTAAGAATCGTGTTTGAAAATTTAAAAGCGTGCTTCTAAACAACTCAGAGATTAATAAAGAAGTCATAATAGAAATTGTAAAGTATAAACTGAATGAAAACATAATTACTACATGTCAGTACATGTGGGATGGAGCTGAAGAAATATTTTAGGGAAAGCAAATTTGTCGCCCAAATGTTACGGCAGAAAGAATGAGCGTTCAGAATTCATTAACTAGACGTCCAACGTAGAAGGTTGGATGGAAGAGACGAATAAGTCCAGAGAATGTAGGGAGAAGGAAATAGTGATGGTAAAATCATAAATTCATGCAGAAGAATAAGCCAGTGACATAATAAACATAAAATACAGTGGGTCCGAAAGGCAGGTTGGTTCTTTGAAGGGCCGATGGAGGTAGATAACCCTCTGGAGGATTAAGAACTTACTTGTCCCTCAGAAGCCACAACAAGTCAGCAGTGAACAAAACAGATGGAACCCCAGCCCCTGTAGGGTTCTACCCCATGCGTGTGTATGGGAGGGGGTGGGTACCAACAAAGGACATGAGTGAAGTGCCCTCCAGTGGGGATGAGACAGAGACAGGTCGTGCTTTAAACAGTGTGGACTGGGAGGCCCTCACTGCAGAGTTGATATTTGAATGAGGGTTTGAAAGAGCCTCCTGTAATACTTCCAGGAAAAAAAAAAAGATAATTACTCTTTCCTCTGAGCTTTTAAAATCATATTTATAACGACTTCACTGTGATTCGTGGTTTTATTTATGTCTCTGGCCTGGCTTTGATGCGGAGGCTTGGGTGATAGTCTTTCGTGTTCTAATCCTAGCCTGCCTTTCTGGTTTTCTTTTGAACAAATTAGGGGATACTTGAACAAATGAAGACGTTAGTGATATTTTACACTGAGCTTTTAAAAATGGCTTTATTGGGGTATCACTGACATACAGTCAACTGCAGTGGTTGAAAGCGTGCAGTGTGACAGTTTTGATGCACGTGTGCACCAGTTCTGTGAGCCCTTCTTCCTGCTGTCTCACTCCCAAAGCAAACACGGACCCGCTTCCTGTCACCACAGGTGAGTTTCCACATCACTGAGTTGTACATCAGTGGGGTGCTTCTGCACACCATCTTTAGATTTATCCATGTTGCGTGCGTCAGTATGGCATCCCTTTTTATTGCTGAATAATATTCCATCACGGGGATGTAGCAGAACGTGCGTTTTCCCTGTTGATGGAATTACGTAGGGTTCTGACCATTTGTCTGCCACTTTACCCCTCTGTAGAAATATTAATCATAATCATCTGCACGGATTAGATTAAGGAAACACCAGATTCACAAGGTTGCAAATAGAGAAACGATTATAAAACTATGTATTCTAGGTATTTTCAAATTAGTAGCCATTTGTGTTTTATCACATAGAGACCTAAAAATTGCCTGTAGTCATGGGCATGCTTTTTGGCTCCAAAGATGACCAAACAGATGCTTGAACGTTGGTGTCTCCATTTAAAATTATAAAATATAAAACTGTGTATTTAGCTGCTTCTTTGGGAATCTTCTAAAACTATAGTTAAAACCTGATGAAGACAGTGTGGAAAAGAAAACAACACACTCAGTCTCTGCATGAAGAGCTGCCTTTTAGATCTATCCCTCCTTTTCCTGCTTCCGGGGGCACGAAAAAAGTAACCTGTTACAGTTTCGTTCATGTGTCGTTTTTCTGTCACGCCACTTTTTCTGATGTCCAGTCTTAACTACAAGTTAAGAGAATTGAAATAAGGACATTATGTATCTTGTTTTTCTTGCTTATGAGTTTCATTGGCTTAAAATATATCTAGTGATGCAGGGACACGACTCTCTCCTGCTATCAACATCCAGCTGTCTGTCTGTCAGCATTCTTTGGGTAGAGCCGCGCTCCTCCAGAGGGGAAGTGGGAGGGTGTGAAAACACGTCTCCACTGTATTTCCCTTTTCAATACCTTCTTCTAGAAAATTCCCCTGTGCCTGCATTTCCTTACTGGTGCAAGGAGGGAGGAAGTCACTCACGTAAGAAGTATCCACAAAGGCGCTAGAATTTTCATATGTATGTTACATGTGTATATATTACATACAAACACCCACATGTATATATATACTTTTTTTAGAACGTAAACCCATACAGACTTGTAAAAACTTACTTCAGTTGCGAAGAAAATATACTGGAGTTTCTGGCATGGGGACCTGGCTGAGACTCTCGATGGGGCAATGCCACCTGATTCTGGAGCCACATCACCAGATGCCAGCTTGTCCTGCCTGCAGGGAGGGCCGGCTCAGGAATCCATGGCACAGCTTGAAAAGCAAAGAGCTGAAGATGTTAAAAGTAGAACAGGGGAAATTGACAGGATCCAGAGAAGCAGGAAGTTGGGCTGTTTGCCATGTCCCGGGTCACTGACACTTCTCAGTAACTGACCGCTGATTCCTGGGCTGAGTCCTCCAATAATAGAAGCTGCTTTAGCTGCAATTCTGAATGATTGAACCGAATTGTTTCAATGC
>NW_006443225.1:22190726-22207088 GCF_000325575.1 Pteropus alecto | reverse complement strand
GTGTTTAAGAGCCGTCAGAAAAACCTAGGTTTGCAGTTCTGTTTCTCATACTCTTTTTTTTTTTTAATGATTATAATTAAATTATTTAATGTCTTTGGGACTCAGCAACCACATCTAAAGATGGATACTTTTTAAAGTCAAAATTGCTGTTTTCGTTGGGATATTAAGTGAGAAACACACATTAATGTCTTATTATAATGCCCAGTGCACAGTATATGCTCAGTGAGGCTTGAGGTGGGACCCGTAGTTCTAAGTTTTGATATTCTCTGCCTTTTTCTTTGTTAATCACTCCTAAGACATCACCCCTGTACTGAAGACAATAATGTAAAGGTACAGAAAAGTCACGTAAATATATTTTCATGCACTTCAAGAAAGTCGGACTGCCCGGAGCCTTTCCTGGGGCCACAGGGTAAGGACCGCCCCGCACGCGGCCATTCGAAAAACACTGCAAACTCCTTCTATTACTTCCCAAAAGACGAACGATGACGGAGTAGGTAAGTGGAGTAAAGGGCAACAGCCACCCTGGGCTTCTGGAGGGCGCCCAGCACCTCCCCCTGGCTACCGCAGTGGGCGTCTCTGCGACCCCGAGCTCAGAGGGCCCCACTCCAGTGGTGGCTGTGAGTCAAGGTCAGAGGCGAACCCTGAACTTGCTACATTTGTCCTAGTGTTTCTTGAAGGAAACAAAAAGATTCACTGTAATTAAAAAAAAGTCCAGGGAAAAAAAGTAACAAGTGATGAAATCAGAAAGCAGCCAATAATTTAAAAGTAACTGCTGGGGAGACCCGTCAGCCCTGGGCCATGAAAACGGAAAGAGCTTGGCTCCCAATGTCAGGCTGGCTTCCCTTTCAGAGGCTGAAAAGAAAGGCCAGCGCTGTCCCTGGGTGGGCAGTGAGGAGGAGTGTGTCTCCCCAAGGCCAGCGCTGTCCCTGGGGCTGCAGTGAGGAGGGGTGTGTCCCCCCGAGGTGGGTTGTAGCCTCCTCTTGCCAAGCCCTTGAACTTAAGCTCATGGGAAGCCATGAATGCCACATTTTAACCTGAGAGATACCCAGATTTTAGTTTATATTTTAGATGAATTTAGGGCTGCAGGATGACAGACTCATGTGAATAAACATGTTTGCTTAACTGAATGAATTTCTATCTATCTGCTGTTTGCTAACATGGATACAGCTCCTTTTATGTTTTACTAAGGATGAATGATTTAAGGTATTTTCCAGCTCTACAAATGAGCATAAATATGTATTTCAGAGAGATTTATTGATGCATATACTCCATGAAATGCTGATTTAATCATTTGTTGCTAGGTTTCCTTTCAAATCTTTAATTGAGTAATACTACTCTCAAGAGCCTAGGCTGAGGTTCTCGAAGTTGTTTGTAATATATGTCAGTTCATAGGTTTGGCTATAAAATAGAATCATCACTGTGAAATAACTAGGTTTGGCACCCACATTGGGGACCTTTCAAGCAAACTGATTGAATAACATTGGGCAGCTCGGTGCTTTTGTATCCTGCACGTCAGATATTTGTTTAAACGTGAGTGAACTGCGAGAGGAGAAGCTCCGTCTTAGGGAGACGTCGGGTCCGGCATTTCTTCTGCTGTCTGTTGTCCTCCGTGCAGCATTTATTTCAGGCTTGCTTTGTGCAGACAGCGTCCTGGCAGCATCAGCCTCTGAAAGGGAAGCCAGCCTGACATTCGGAGCTCCCTTTCGGTCACAGGCGCGCCCCGCATCCGGGTGGACGTGCTCTCAGAACTGAAAGGAAGAGGCGCCATGTCCGGTTGGGGGCTGGAGCTGTCATCGGGAGCAGCACTTGGAGTTGACTGTCAGGGAACTGGATGTGGGATGAGAGGCTTTGAAGCTGACCCAAGGAACTACCCGAGGGCCGAGGGCCAGGGCACACGACGAGAACGTAGAGAAGGCCCAACATCAGGGTGGCTGCGACACGGTGGCCAGCTGTGCCTCTGAGTGACAGGCTCATGCTTGTGGCTCAGACCCTCGTAACTTACCTGGTGGGCAACTTCAAAGGCCTTTATTTGTGGGCGGAGGGGCATAGTTGCAACAATATCTCACATTTAGGGAAGCCTTACTGGGGGCTGACTATACTGCTACAGATTTTCATGTTTTATTTAATCCTCTAATCCTCACGGAAACTTTAAGAGCAGGTATATTATCACCCCATTTAACTGGTGAATGACCCGTGGCTTAGAGACATCGGGTAAGTTGTCCAGTGTCACTCAGGTCACATAACAGGTGGCAGAGCCAGGGTTCAGAGCTTGGCCCCCTTGACTCTGGAGTCTAACTCGTGTTGGCTGTGCCGTGATCTGATTGTAGGCCTTCGGGCGATAGCTCTAGAAAGATCGCATGGCTTAGGTCACTGAGACAAGAAACTGGGGGAGGAGAAAAACGGGACGAGATGCGGGATCGAGCGCCCACCGAGGATCGCGGGCGGCTTCGGCACCGAGGCAGAGGGAGAGTTGCACTTGGCTGGAGGTGGGGGCCCCGGGGGAAGTGTCCCCTTGTTTGGCCGGGGCGCTTAGCTGGGTTTCCACGTGCTGCGTGTTGCTGGCTGCACTGATCCCACCTTTGCTCACATTGCTTTGTGCGTGTGCGCACTCCATTTCTGCAGGAGGATTCTGAATTCACCAAAAGCAGGAATTGGCTCTGGGACCCTCAGGCCTGTTCCACGCTGCCTGAACTCGGTGCCGAACCTGGCTGTTGCTTGAAAAGACGCTGGTGCCCTGCACTGGGGGCCCACTTGCTGTTCCCTCAACGCTGGGTGCGTTCCCCCGCGTGCTGCGTGTTGCCGGCTTGCGTGGCGGGGTTGCCAGGGCCAGTATGCTTCAGAGTGATCGTCCGTGTGACATCAGATGCGTGGGGCTCGCGTGCTTGCTCTTAAGACTGAAACCTAGGGTGTGCTATGAGGGGGTGGCCCGGCACTGCGCGTGTCCCTCGGCCTGTAATCCTCTGCAAGTGGCATCGGAAGTGGTCTGACATGTGACAGAGCTCGCGAGCAGACAGTCTGCTTCATAGGCTGCAAATGTGGTTCCCGACATGTGGAAGCCATTTGGCTTGTTTTCCCTAATCCAAGAAGTGTCTTTCTTCTGGGTCCCTGGTTCGTTGGAAAGTGGGTTGTCTTCCCATCTGTAAAATGGTCTTCTAAGTCGTATATATGTGGTTAAGACAACGCAATTAAAGAAGTAAAGCATAGCTTCCTACAGAGTCTCTTTGACGTCTGAGCTGAAGGCTATGGCAGGAGTTCAGACTGGCGTTAAGTCCCCATCAGGGTGTGAGCTGACGGTGGCGACCAGCACCCCTTCACGCGCATGCCAGCACCGACGCTCACGTGTGGAAGGCTCCAGAAGTAACTGCCTGGCGACCTAGCTCTCCGCCCACCCCGCCCCACGTTCTACCATTTGATGCCTGCAGCCAAACGGACCCGGATGTTAAAATGTCTTGGCTCAGGAGCACTGTTAGCACTGTGTCCGGTTAGAAGCTTCCATGTTTTCATGTGTTTTACATAAGCTGATGAATCACGATATGACATTTTCAAGGTGATAATCTAAGAATACAGTCAGTCTATGTTTATCATTTAAAACTATTTCAGAAAAAAGTTTTTCTAAATGGTCACATCCTAGTACAGAACTTGTTTTGATTTTAACATATTTTAAAATGAAGACGTGAGATTCGTTTTAGTGAGTTTGACGTTTTTAGGTATAAAAGGAGGGAGCCCAGCGGCTACTTTCCCAGGTGATGCTTAAGCTGTGTGAGACTTGGGACCTGCAGCATTTACGAGCTGGTCACGTGGGTAGCCCCCCAGTGACCTTCTAAGGCTCTCGTGAGCCGTGGGTGGAGGAGGGAGCTGCGAGGTTCAGCCGTGACACGTGCCTGACAGTTTCGCTTCCTGCCAGCACAGGACTTTGGTTTCCAGACTCGGCGGAGTGCGCGCCTGTCTGCGCCTTCCCTTCCCAACCCTGGGCTTCTACCTGTGGACTTTAGGTGAACGAAGGCTGGATAAATGTAGACTCTACCTTCAGTTCATTCTGGGGAAGATACCTGTAAATCTGATCCAACACACCGCTGCACACACTGGGGTCTTACACTGGCAAGAGAATGAATCGGGTCCTGCCTGTTTCGGTGAAGTGATGGCTCACTTTTGAGTGTAAAGAAGGGTCAAAGAGGGAGTTTTATAACTGATTTCAAGATGGCATCATAGATATTTCAAGCAAAATATCTCTATAATGCTCGTTGAGATCCTTCTCTATGTTGGGCACTGATCAATATTGCCCAATTTAATTCAGCAATATTTTGAAGACAGAAGTCTTCATACCCATTTTAGCAAAAAGAAAACTGAGACCTTGAAAGGTTATATGTTTTCCTCTATCTGCACAGGTGCTGAGTGCCAGTGGTCTGTCGCTACAGGTCTTTGAGTGCCCTGATTCCTGATTCTAGGACTTTATAAGATATGCAGCTTTCTATGAGTCCCAGAGAAGTCATGGATAATAGGGATGCAGGAGGCAAATTTGTGAATAAGGAAAGCTGTGTAGCATGTTTATCCCACATTCGTAAAATGTCTTACCTTATAAAACATCATCACATTCCTCAAAAGATATTAATGTTCCTTCTCATTATTGAAAACCCAAACTTTAAGTGGCTCCTATGTAGTCTGACTTTCTACCCTTTACCCTATCAACTGGCTTATTATGTGTCAAGAATGGATCTGGTAAAGGGAAAATTTAGTTATTAGCAATTTTCCTAATGCTTTTATTTCTGCTCCTCACTAAAACGCTGATTCGATCAGTGGCCCTCGCGTGCTCAGTGTTTGGGTTCAGTCTGACTCTGCAGGCTGGGCTCTGTGGACCTCAGTTCTGATGCCCAAACAACGGAGCGTCACGTGCTGGAGGCGCCGCTTTCCTCCCCCTTGCCGGTGTGTGCAGCCTGCTCCAGAGTGGTCGCTGAGATGCGAGCCCCCGACCACATGTCACCTGCCCCCAGGCGCCGTTGCCATTCCCAGGGCACCATGGCGTCCCCCGACCACTGCAGTCCCCTGCCAGCAGCATGTGTGGGTCCAGTTGGGGTGCAGGTCCTCCCGAGTCGGCCTGGGCAGGGGCCCCGCAGTCTGTGTTTGCCAGAAGCCCTCCGGGTGATGCTCGGGCATACCACAGTTTGAGAACCCTTGTCTCGGGATGTGCCAAAACAGTGATGAACGTGACAGAGGGCTACTTCTGTGGTGAGTGACACGTAGCACCCACGGACAGTCGTCAGCCTCTTGACTGCATTTCACTTCTGAATATTTATTTATTTCTGTCGAGAAAGGGATGTGTATTTGCCAGGATGCTTTGATACAGGAATGAAAAGACGTGGTCCTCTGTGTAAGTGGTAGAAGTAAGATAATTAAAATACCTTAGATATTCTCACCGCGTCCTAAGTTTCCCATTTTCTCTGCCCCATGTCCCCATCTTCTTTAAATGCAGAATGACTTATTCTCGAAGTCGTTTAGACTTGGACACACACCTGCAAGGTTGACCTTCTCTCCCTTGGTACCACGTCAACTGGCCTTTACCTCTAGCGATTCTTCCCACAGCCGACCCGAGTCCTTCCTTCTCCGTTTCCTCACGGTCACCAGGTGTCGGGTCGTCGCTCTGGCCCTGGAGCTGGTCAGGTGCCTCCAGCATGTTTAATAATTTTATGCAGATAAAAGCCACTGAAGTGGCGCCCTGACCGTGCCGTCCTTCTGCAAACAAAAGCAAACTAAATAGAAGAAACTCGCTTGGCTCGTAAAAGTGACGCGTGCCCCTGGCCGAGGCATCTCTGTAACTCAGTGAGAACCCGTCTCTTCTGCCTGCCGCCCCTCACTCCACAATTCCTCTTCCATGTGTTCTAGCCAAACTGACGTTTGACAGCGTACTCTGATAGGTTTTTGTTATGTTTATTCCCTGATCTGATATTGTTTCCTCGCGATTAATTTACTCTAGAACGTGGTCATCCAATGAACTGTGAAACTCACACATCTTTTTCAGCATTATTGAACTACAACTGGCAAATAAAAATTGTGTACAAAAATTGTACAGCAGGGCGGTGTGGTATGCGTCTGCCTTGTGAAATGATCGCCACAATCGCGCTAAGTAATCCATCCGGCACTGCACGTGGTTGCTATTTCTTGTGTGGGGGACAACATTTAATATCCACTCTCGACAAATATCAAATGTATGATACGATATAATTAACTGTAGTCGCCATGCTGTAAATTAGTTCCGGAACTTATTCATGTTCTACCTGGAAGTTTGTATCTTTTGACCAACATCTCCTTCTGTTTTTGTTTTTTTTAATTTATTTTTTATTTTTTGGTTTCAGAGTTGTTTGTATATTTTGGGTAACAGTTCTTTATCAGATGGGTCCTTTATACATATTTTCTCCCAGTTCTTTGCTTGTCTTTTCATTCCGTCAAAGTTCAGTTTTACGCAGTGCTTTCTATAAACATTTTTAGGCTATTAAAATTTTACTTTTAAGTGTAATTTCATTAATTCCTCAATTACCTAGTTGGATTATTCCATAATTTATTTAATAGTTGCCTTCTGATTGGGAATGCGAGCCACAGCCATGGGGAGGGTGACTGTCGTAAACACTGACCTAAAGAACATCTTCGTATATCTCTAATTTACCCACTATTTTGGTGTTGATGGATTCTCAGAAGTGAAGTTATTCCATTTAATATTATAAATGTGTAAATAAAAAATCATTGTAATGTGTCATTTAGAAGGAAGTACACATTATATTTTAATAACTTTTGTTGGCAATCATTTTTATACATAATTGGTACCATCCATGTTTTTTCTTGATATTTTTCTATTAACATTTAACATAAGCATTTTCTCATGTCATTAGTGCTTATAAAAATAATTTTAATGGCTGTGTAATATTTTATTTAAAATATATCAGTATTTAATAATTTTAATTGCTTAATTTAGTTATTTTGATATCTCTATTAAAATAATTCTTCAGGAACATTTTTGTACAACTGCGTCTTTCTGGTTCTCTCATTATTCTCTTATAATACTTCCCTAAAAGGCTATGATCAGAAATTAAAGCTCGTGGAGCATCTTGCCAGCCGGGTTTCCGGAGCTGTCTGCTGACTGGTGCCTTTAGCAGGGTGAGAAAGTACTGGATTCAGGGCCCCGCCAGCCGCGGAGATGGGAGATGGTGGTGTGCTGGTGCTGCTGAGTTTATAAGGGAAACCAGTGTTTCGTTTTAATTTGCATTCCCTTGATGAGTAGCATTTGAATAATTCCTGTTCCTTAGTCATTTGTGTTTCTTCTAGTAATTTGATGTATGCAGTTCTTGCCAGTTTCTGAATCCTGGTGCTATGGTTTTCCATTTGCTGCTAAAGATATTAACCCTTTGTGGATGACAGTCATTTTAAGAAACGTGACAATTATTTGTTAAGTTCCTACATATTTTAGGAAGTCGGCTCTTCAAAGTTAAATTAAGCAGATTGTCGTACGTCAGCTATGAGGGGTCTGCTTGTGAAGCACTCACAGGCCATGGAGCCAAAATCCGATTTCATTCTGCTGCTATTCAGAGTCTTGTACTCCTTTGGGCAGGAGTAGGAACGCAACCAGCATTAAGCATGAGCAAGAACAGGCGCAGAGCCAGCCGGAGGAAGGCTGTAAAGGGGCTGGCCCTTCAGGGGCTCCCTGTGGCTGCAGCGACCCCCTGACCTCAGGTGAGGGGGTGAGCGGAGCCAAGACACACGCCCGCCAGGCGAGACGCGTGCGTCTCTCTTCCGCGTGAGTTGTAAAATCTGTATTTATCTTTTGGCTTCCTGTGCCTCTTTTAGGTTTGGGGGTTGTGAAAATCTGTCACTCTTGCCGTGGCAATTTTTCAGCCCTTTTAAGCCTGGAAATTCCCTCTCTGGTAAGGTATTAAATAAGCGCTCACCATTGCTTCGCAGAAGCGCCATTCGCGTTTCATATTTGATTCTTGAAATCTTTGGAATCAATTATGGTATACGTGTATTGTACAAATTTAAATTAGCCCCCACCCCCCGCAGAGTTAGCCAGTTGTCTGAGGGCAGAGGCACCTAAGTACCTGGGGAGACAGGTGGCACCTGGCAGACCGGACCGACACTCATCCGGCTAAGCAGGATGTCCTTCCGCAACACAGGCGACTGGCCTGCCTCTCCTCTCTAGCTCAGCTCTGTGCGTTCAGAGCTAGGAGGAAGCGGGGACAGAGCACGCTGGGTATCGGAGCTCTAGGTATTGTTTCACCGTTCTTAAATATTTTCACTGTCCGATTTCTTAAAAAAAAAGAAGAAAAAAGTAGTAGTAGGCCCTTGGAGTATTCTCGCTTTAATCAGTGTCAGGAAGCACATCTCCCCTGACCGCTGGGCACGCGCCTGGGCTGGGGGCAGCGCTCCACAGATCTGAGGCCTCCACCACCCAAGGGAGCAGAGGGCACCCCGGGCGAATCTCTCAGAGATGCCCCACCGGGAGGGGAGGGGAGCTGGCCCTGAGCCACGAGAAGGAGCCTGTGGGAAGCCTATGACTGATGACAAAAGAAATTCCACATAGAAAGAGTTATGGGCGAGAAAGCTGACCTATGTGAGAACACAGAAAACCTTAACTGGACTTACAGTATTAATGAAGAAAATCACAAAACATGCTTTTTGATGGAGCAACTCACACTAAACACATAGAACTTGAGAATGATCCTCTGTGGTTGGGAAGTGTGGGCTGATATCAAATAGAACCTTAAAAAATAGAATGTCCACGTCTATCTATATCTATCTATTTACCTACCTACCTACCTACCTAGATGTTGACAGATAGATACCGTGAACACAACCAAAAGACAAACATATAATTAGGAAAATACTTCTAAATTATATGAAAAAGTATTACAAACTTTAATGTATAAAAACTACTATGTAAGAAAAATGGGCATACCAATTGAAAGTGGACAAATAGAAAAAATCGGACACTGTCTAATTTTCTTAACAATCTAATAAATAAAAGTAAAAAAATAAGATACTATTTTCCCTATGAAATTGACAAAACAACTGTAACTCAGTGTTCTCAGGTGCGTGGGAAATGGTGGCTCCCAACATGGGTGCGGGAGAAGTGAGAAGCAGCTCAGCTTTCCAGAGGGCAGGATCCAGGCAGCATCGACTTCGAAATATTTACCCACGTTGGTACTCCTTTAGCATTTCCAGGAATTTACACACAACAAAAATCAAAATTACACATAAAGCTCCTTTTTAAGTGTTGTTTATAATAAAGACTAATTTGAAACAACTAAGTTTCCAGCAGCGGTGATGGTTTAATTGATGGTAAGCTTATACGTAACAACCCTAACGGACCGCTGGATTTGAAAGAAAGCCTTTACGGCTCAATGCGAAAGGAGAGTTAGCAGTTCAAATATTGAAACAGGTGCCGCTTGTCGGTAAGGGACTTGAAGTGTTAGTCAGGATGTATCTTACACTTCACTCAGAAAACAGCAGAAGAGATCGGGGTTAATCTAATCCTTCGTGCCAGGGACTCCCTCCGATTGTGTTCAGAGACGTTGATGGGTATTCTGGAGACAAACACATAAATTAAAGGTTGCTGGTCAAATGAGACCGGGAGACGCTGTGTGCTCTAGTCCTCCCGGTTGGTTTCCAGTGTCCGCCAGTGCTCCGGGGTCTCTGGGCAGCGAACCTAGCTGGCTGTCTCGTTCAGCTCTTACCGCATAACTTCGACTATGGAATTCTTTTTTTTTTTTTTTTCATGGAATGACCAGGACCATGACATGAAAGGAGAGTCTACAATGTGAGAAGCGAGGTACTTAATTCTTTAGTTCAAAATCTGTAAACAGATTTCTTTTCAGGTCATAGTAGTTGCTTCCAACAGTCTTGCGTGGTTAACAGAATAAGGTAGTGAATAGTAGTTTGGGACGAGGTCACTCGACGTACAAATGGCATAGTTGACGTTTTACGTCAACTGTCTGAATAAAAACCCTTTTTCAGGCAATAAACGTACACATATTAGGAGAAGGTAAGTTTGGGTGGAGACAGATGAACCCAAACATCTGGTTACCGTGCTCGTAGCTGTTTCTATTGCCATATTTTGTGTCCTGGTCAAGGGTATGACTCAGATGGTGTCCAGAATCCTACTTTGAATTCCTGAGGAGCAGCGGAGCCTAATGCTGGCGCTCGGCAAGAGCGGGCGGTCTCCCCGTGGCTCAGAGCCGCCGTTAGGCGCCAGCGTTTCGTTTTGAGCTCTCCGCGCTCAGACCACCGCACCCCCAGCCGCCCGCGGCGCCCACATGCGGCCTCGCGCCCCTCCCCGTCCTGGGGGACGTCAGCCCTGGGCATCTCTGGACCTGCGCCCCGTCCCTGTGTGGAGCACGTCCCCACCGTTTCCCGGCCCGCCCCGGTCTGAGTGTTCAGTCCGACCAAGGCTTCCTTTCTGCTGGAAATCCGTCTTCCGATTGTCTGAGTTAAATGATTTACCTTGTTCTTGAGCAGGACTTAATGTTTTTTAACGTCTCTCACCTTCACTTGCCCGTGAACTTGGCAAAGGGCAGTCGGGTGCCACCCGCATGGTTTGCTCCCCGAGGCAGTGTGTGGGGACCGCCGACCGGGGCAGGTGTGTGCAGGCTCCAGGGGAGGTGTGCGTACGCCCCTGGGCAGGTGTGTGCAGGCCCCTGGGCAGGTGTGTGCAGGCTCCAGGGGAGGTGTGCGCAGGCCCCTGGTCAGGTGTTTGCAGGCAGGCGTGGGCACCCGCAGCCCCTGATGGTTACTGCATCCTACGACCTGATGGATTTATCAGCTATTTTATCAAGATAAGATATTAAAAAGAAAACAAACATGGAGCAAGAGCATGATTTCCTTCTAAAATAATTTTTTAAAAACAACGAACGAATCTGTAGCAAGATGGTGTTTTGAGGCAGAGAAGGCCAGAGCCCGCCTGGGACCGTGATGGCAGCGTCACGCACTCTGACCTGTGTCTGTGTGAGGTCGTAGTGTCCAGGCTTCTACCTGCACGTGAGTCTCAGTGACACGCGGGGTGACAGTGTCAGAAATAAGTAAGACTACCCTTTTCTTCACTTTCTTTCTGGATTTTGTTAATCGGTGTTAGAACTTTTTAGTTGATCCCCAAATAATTTCACTGTGGTCTATTATTTTGCATTCATTCGCATTATTCTTTTAGGGGGAGATTATTTCAGTTCATCTCATCTACCGATTATAGTCTGCTGTAGTGGGAAGTGATTTTTTCCAAGAGATTTTATTTTTCTCATTTTTTTCTGTGTGTTTGTGTCTGTGTGAATTCTCTTCTCTCTGTGGGTATTAATTATAAGGATTTTGTTTTGGTTTGGTTTTGATGTTGTCTTTGTGTCTGGTTTCTCTATGGTTCTTTTTTACCGTTATTATTTGCTTTTTCCCAGTTCTCAGGCTGGGGGTTTTCTTTGATTACCTGGTGACTTTTCCCCATCTGTACCTACGTGAGACGCGGCACTAAAAAGCTCATTGAAGCCCAAGGCCAGGCTGCCGGTCGCCGCTCACCGCAGACACTGGTGCAGCCAGCCGGCCCCTCTGCATTCAGCATTTGGAGAGAGGTGTCGTTTGGCCTTTGATTTCTCTGGTGAAGTATTCCTGCATGAGGACAAGACGCCTGGCTGCCAGCCTGGGCCAGGTGGGGAAAGGGACAGGCCGTAGCACTGTGCACACCGTCACTCAGCTCCAGCCAAGAGCCATCCGCGTGCCTGAGCCAGTGCTGCACCCGACTCCCCCCGTGTCTCCCAGCCCTGGGCTCTGAGGCTTTGGGTTAACTTTGTCCTGGAACTACCCTCTCTCGTTGCAGGACAGTCATCTGGGAGCACAGCAAACACCGCCTGGACTCCTGAGTCTAACTGACCCTTTTGGGACTCTGGGACTGTTCTTGGTGGGGCGACTTATTTTCTAGTTTAGCAGAGTTTCAAGAGGGTGCAACATAAATGCATAGAACGTCATCCACTCAGCTTACCCATAAATCTTAGGTTCTCCTGTGTACGTGTGCGGAAAGAGCATCGTTCGGTTGTTGGACACGGTTTCGATCCGATGGTCTCACCTTTTCTGGAGCAGTTTTGACTGCACCTCTCATTTCTTTCCTCTTGCCCTGTCGCAGCTCTGAAGGCAAAGTTGGCCTCGGGTCTTTTACGGTGGCCGTCAACCCCGCCTGGGAGGTTGTTCCCTAAGATATCTGCACCCCCCACTCTGTCACCTCCTCCAGCTGTTACCCAAAATGCCATCTTCTCAGCAAGGTCGAGCTCGCCCACCCCGCCGCCGGCGTGCCCTCCGCGGTCCCCGTTCCGTGCTTTATTTTCCCCCAGGCTCGAATCACTGCATGACCGTCCACGTCTTTACCTTTGGTCATCGCACTTATTTACTGCTTAGTATCTTTCTCACCTCACAAGACGAGAGCTACATGTGGGCCGAGCCTCTGACTTTCCTATGGTCTGTTCTGACGCTGGGGCACCTGGCACATCCTGGGCGCTGGGTCAACACTCAGTGATTTTATTCAGTGACATATCTGGCAACTATGGGCTACATCCTCGGTTCTAACAGGTAATTTTTAAGAGTTTCTAATTTAATAATCACAGACTATTTCTGTTCCTTTTCTGCAGTTTGCTTAGGACGCTGATTCAATATCATGTCATGAAGCTTGACCGATGTTCTCTGTTTTCTGGAAGGGTGTTTGGCGTCAGGGCACCATTAATGTTTTCTGGATCTGGTGAACATTTTCAATTGATGGTGACAGGGGTCCATCCGGTTCTTATTTACGAGTATATACTATTCCACTGCGACGTCTGTCCGTTTGGTGTTTACTGAGTATCTTCCTTGGGCCAGCAGCCGCTCTGCGTGCCGATTAATAGGACACATGTGGTCCCTTCCCTCATGGGTCACTTAGTCCAGAAGGTGAGAGACAAGCAAGTTCCATAAAATAAACATCTATTTTGGAAGCTACTTTAGAGGAATCAAGTAGGCTCTGCAAATACACGCTAACAGGAGAGATCTGTCTGTCTGGGCTGATTCGGAAACGCTTCTCAGCAGAGACGTGGGTGTTGAACAGCCGTGAGCAGCCGGCGCCAGGAGAAGGTGTGAGTCTCCTGCCAGGCCCCCGACAGCGAGCGCTGTAACGCTCCACCTCTGCGTACCGTTCGCCCCGTTCTCCGGTTAGAAGGCTTCCTTTAGTTTTTGTATTTTATTTTATTTTCTTTTTTGCTGTTAGGAAAACACTGTTATAAACATTGGTACACAAGCCTCCTGTGCCCGTGGGCAGGAATTTCTCTAAGGATACACCCACAGATAGGTCTGCGGGTCACAGGATAATCGCACCAGCTTTAATACGCTCCAGTGTCTCAGACACGCCGTGTCGACTCACCTTCCCCCCGGCAGCGTGGGGGGCGGGGGGTGCCCGCTGCTCCGACGCTCATGAGCCTTTGCATAGTGGCGTGTGGGCTTTTCCTTAAGTGCCATCATTCTTGAAGTACGTGACCTGAGATGACCCTCTCTCGACCTCCGGGATGCCTCGCACTCTTCCTGCGTCTCTGGCGCCTCAGTCGCCCCTTCCGTTGGCCCCTCCTTGGCACCCCTCGACCGCCGATGTCTCCATCTTCTCTCCCGTGTCCTGCTCTCTGTCCCCCCATTGCCCTCAGGTCGCGCAGCCCTCGGAATCCGCGAATCCGGCCACATCGCTGTTGTGCGGCCCGGCAGCGTCTGACAACTGAGTCGTAGCTGTCCCTTGCTCCCAGGGGACGCCCGTGGGCAGGCGCACCGGCTCAGTCGCTGTGCGTCAGTAACCCACAGCTTGGAAGAATGGAGAAGGCAGCAGTTTATATGCAGAAATAAAGGCAGTTAGGGACACAGTCTCAGAAGGGAAGATGAAAAACTAGCATCGACCTCGTCTCTTAATAGTACTACCTTGTTAACGTAAATTACAGGATGTGACAGGAGGCTGAGACGGATCCGGCGAAGCAGGACTGAGGGCAGAGTGGGCACAGCTCGGAGGACCTGTGCCTACGAGCGTCAGATCCCAGAGAGGCTCGCGGGACGGCATCAGCACGGCACGTGGGAGTAGAGGACAGGTTTTGTTTTCTTTGTGGATTCTTCTTAGTGGATGTAGGGATCGTAGATATTTTTGTCAAGAATGTAACAAATCTGTTACCTACAATGGTCGTGCGTTCTTTAAGTATCGGGGAATGTAATCGTGTTGTGTAAATAACTGTACCGTCTCGCCTCTGAGCTTTCTGTTGCCCCTGCAGAGCTCTTTTGCACTGTCCCCGTGCTGCCCACTGTGGTAGGGACCTCTCCTTGGCTCCCACCATGGCCCGGGTGTAGCGACATGGTCACCTCATTTCACAGACACGTGAACTGAGACTGGCGAAGGGCAGGGACTTGGCTCCAGCTCATAACGCGCAGGTGTCTGGGCTGGGCTGGGACCTGAGTCCTCCCCACTCAAGGCCACGTTGACCCCCGCCACAGGCCACTCCCAGTCACATGCACACCGAATGCTTATGGCACGTGGAAGGGTCCAGGGGAAGGCAGGACAGCGCCGCATGGTACCGGCGTGAATGCAGACCCACCAGGGAACGCGCCCCGTGGCCCACGCGGGCCAGGCGCATCTGCGGAGCGCACAGGTGTCTCCGCAGCCAGGTGTGCAGAGCCGAGTATGTCCGAGTGTCTGGAGTTCGTGCCGTGCAGGGGTAAGGGCTTTGAAACCAGTTCGGGAAGTAACTGGTGGCGATCACAGCGTCTTGAGCAGTGAAGTTAAATAGGGAATGGTGTTCTCAGACAATTAATCTTCACGCGCTGAGGAGCGCAGGTCAGGGTGGAAGGGCCAGAGCCCGGGCCATGCTTTCCCGGTCTGCAGAGCATTGCAGCGTTCAAGTACATGTGCAGGAGAGCCTGGCCTGGGGAGACCTTGAACCTGGGAGGGCACAGAGGAGCCTCTTTATGAACTTGGGGGACGTGGATGTTGGGGAATGCTTGTGAAGTTGCATCTCGGTTCCATTGCTGTTGTCCGGCGGTTCCCCCTCGAGGCCCAGGGCCTGTCCCTGGGTGTGTGCAGCCCGCACGTGACGGCCACCGTTGGAGCATCTGCTCGCTTCTCCCAGGGCTGGGGACGCTCGATGGCAACACGTGGCTTTCTCTTTGCACCCCGTGCCTAGCATCCTGCCGCAAGCACAGCATGCAGTGGTGATGGTAACCGTAGGAAGTGTAATGACCACTGCCACATGGGCACAGCGCACAGATGAGGGGTTGTGTCTGGAATGCGCCATGATTGCCTGTGCTGGTCAGTTGCCCCCTTCGTCCCCAGCCGCCACACTCGTGGTCACCACCGCCTACTGGCGGGTAACGCCTCCCCCATGACTCCAGTCAAGTCCAGCCGTGGTCACGCCACTGGCCGTGAAACGCCTCCCGCCCGCCTCCTGGCCTCTCCTCCGGGTCCTCCAGCACATGGAGCTCTGAGGCTGTCCTCGCTCCGGGTCGGCCACTGGGGAGCATCCTGCCCACGCGGAGTGGGCTCAGAGCTTGGCGGGTCTCGTCTTGTCAGATGCTTGTCACTGCGATGGGCCTCGGCCTGGGCGCGGGGTCACCTGAATGCAGGCTGCTTCCGTGTCTGCAGGTCGATGCTGGGTCACTGGCTGGGACTTGGGGTGAGACAGCGTCCGCATGTGGCCTGGTGTCCACACCGCCTGGAGGCTGCTCCCAGAGACACCTGCCCACAACGGGTTTTCAGGAACCGGCGGAGTCCGCACCCTGCGGGAGGCGCTCTTGCTTGCTGAGCGCTGCTTCTCTGGAGGAATCTGGAATTATTCTTCTCACCGTTGGGAAACTAACTTCCTCTCAGCCCTAAAGCATCTGTATTTTTAAGACACGGCTAATCTTATTTTGAAAAAGAAATTTCTTCATGTCACAAGGCATTTATTTAATCTTTTAAGTACCTTAATTAAAATAGACATTAAACACTTCAATTCTATACTAGTCCCCTAAAAAACACGTTTCACATTTCCAAGAACTATGCGCCCCCGAGGGCAAAGGGTGCAGTGACCTCGGGACCTGCGGAGGACTTACTGGTGGCTGTGGGAGCCGGGGAGCTGGGGCCAGGGAGGGCTTCTCTGAAGAAGCTTTGCTTGAGGTGCAACTGAGCGAGTGAGGAGAAATGCACTTCTCTGTTTCGTACGTGGGAAAAGTAGATGCGATGCCCCAACTCAGGAGAGGATTTGGTTTGTTTCAGGAACAGAAAATGCCCACGGTTCTGGAATATCCAGAGAGGATGGTGGGAGAGGGTGAGGGGTCGCCAGTGACTGCGCGCGGACTGCAGGCCCCAGGCAGGAGTCTGACATTCAT